>NC_041400.2:174678011-174970511 GCF_900747795.2 Erpetoichthys calabaricus | reverse complement strand
CCGAAATACTAAATAAAAGTCATAAAAATAAGGAAATATCTTGTTCACAGTGGCGTAGGTAGGGGCGGGCAGAGGGGGTGGTCTGCCCCGGGTGGCATTATTGGCCAAAAGACTCAGTACAATTCGTGTGTAAGCAGCAGGGTTTGGAAAAATATCACTCATGAGTAAAAAAAGTAAAATTCTCTGATTTGTATCCACAAATGCTTCAAAAGGTATTTTCAGTCTGTCCTTCTGTGATGCCATCAGAAACAGCAGTTGAAATTTATGAGGCAAAAATAAAGAAACATTACACCGATAATAATTTCTAGGAAGATAAACAACTAATTTACTAATTTATAATTTCCTTTCGTCATCAATCCGAATGCATTCTTGCTCTGCGCAGAAAACATCCCCACCTATCACTTGTACACTACACTGGTTCTGGTTTTCGCAGCGTAATTATCCAGCCATCCATCCATTATCTAACCCGCTGAATCCGAACACAGGGTCACGGGGGTTTTGCTGGAGCCAATCCCAGCCAACACAGGGCACAAGGCAGGAACCAATCCCGGGCAGGGTGCCAACCCACCGCAGGACACACACAAACACACCCAGCACACACTAGGGCCAATTTAGAATCGCCAATGCACCTAACCTGCATGTCTTTGGACTGTGGGAGGAAACCAGAGCGCCCGGAGGAAACCCATGCAGACACGGGGAGAACATGAAAACTCCACGCAGGAAGGACCCGGGAAGCAAACCCAGGTCTCCTAACTGCGAGGCAGCAGCGCTACCACTGCGCCACCGTGCCGCCCCAGCATAATTATACTGTATTAAACTAATAAAAAGAACACGGCTTATCAGTGCGTCTATACTATATTTTTGTCTAGTTGATGCTTATAAATAATTATATGTGAAAAATTATTGCTCTTTCTCTATATATGAATAAATCTATGCAAAATGTAGCTTAATTTTTCTCTATATGTCATTTTAATTTTCTATTTAAATAGGTTAACATATTCAGGCATGTTGGAGGGCGGCAAGTTGAAGCACTGCCCCACTCCAAGCAGCACGAACTTGAGCTACGCCACTGCTTGTTCATACTGGGAAGTGGCAACTAGCAAACAGCACAGTTAACCCAACAACTAACACACAGCAATGTTATCTCAACCCCTCTCACAGCACAGCTCCCCCAGTTTCACTCCAGCTCTACCTTCAGCGCTACACACAGCAATGCCCATAACTTCCTTCCCTCCAGACCCTTTCCTTCTCTGAGCTTTATAGCTGTTACTGTTCCTTAGTGTTCAACAGCTTTGGCCACAAAACCACTGGAAGTTTCTCCTCGCCCACTCAGTCTGCTCATTTCTCAGACACCTTGCTCCTCCTGCTCTCCCATCTCCTCTCGAGGGCATGTTCTCTCTTCCCGATTTCTACTTGCCCGCACTAGTCTGCCTTCAAACCCCAGAGCTAATTAGCAATCACCCTGCCGTCAATGCAGCCAGCACATCGAGTTAGGCACTAATCAGCTCATTTATCTTGTTCAGTTGAGTGCCTTTCACTTTATCCATGGCACAAAGTACCACACAGAAGAGAGGATAACAGAAAACCTCTGGCTTAAAAGAACAAAGGCAAAACAATGTTCCTCAGATTCAAAGGATATATCATGTCATCAAAAAAAAAAGGAAGAGAAACAAGAAAAAGGCAAAAATAACTCAAAAAGGGTTTGCCTAAAAGGAAACCCAAGGCAAACACAGATAATCTGTAATTCAATTGATATAAATCTTAAAACAGAACCAAATCACAAAAAAACAAATCCAAAGATTTGGTCAAGAGCACCAAATTCCTTGGTGTGCACCTGGCAGCTGACCTTACTTAGTCAGTGAACACCACCTCCATAGCCAAGAAGGTGCAGCAGCAGCATCTCCACTTCCTTTGGTGGCTGAAGAAGGCAAGACTGCCTCCCCTCATTCTCACAAAATTCTGCAGGGGCACCATAGCTGTATCACTGTCTGGTTTGGGATCTGCAGTGTCCCTGGCCGTATGTTCCCACAATGGATAATTCACAATGCAGATTGTTGGGTCCTGTCTGCCCTCCATTGAAGACATCTTTGCAAAGCGGTTTATCTGAAAAGCTTACAGCATTGTGAAAGACCACTTCTACCCATCCCATAGTCTCTTTGTTCCATTTGGCAGAAGGTACTGTAGCATCCAAACCAGTTCTGCTACGTACTACAACAGCCTCGTCCCTTTGTCTGTGTGGACTCTGAACTCTGTGCTGCCCCCCAAAGCCCCCTACGCCCTAGTGGGGGATTTATACACAGTACATTTCTTACACTTGGCACTATGATAAATCGCCGTGAACATCTGGAAACCAAAGCCCTGACATGACTAGGCTAGAGTCACTAGACCAGGTCTAGTGCAATAGTGACCATCTGTGCAATTTTTCGACAAAACAATTTGACAATAAGAGTGGTCAGTTTGATGAGCGACAGCGAGAGGACGCGGCAAAAACAGGCGGCTCTCTCCAAGGAGGAAAAGGCTGCCACTTGAGAAAGGGATTGGGTGTGTATTATTATACCAGACCAAATGGACAACCCATCCATCCATTTTCCAACCCGCTGAATCCGAACACAGGGTCACGGGGGTCTGCTGGAGCCAATCCCAGCCAACACAGGGCACAAGGCAGGAACCAATCCTGGGCAGGGTGCCAACCCACCGCAGACAACCCATGTATATAATGAAAAAAAATATGAGGTCTAAGTTGATTACTTTGATTTCAACCCATCTTACACTAGTAAATGATTTGACAAAATGCTGTTAAAAATAATCAATGAACATAAACCTTAATAAAAAGGATAAGTGTCTGTGTTTCTGTCCAGTTGCTATGTTTCTGTTATTCCAAAAGATGGGGCATCACAAGCATTTTTAGTAACAAAATGCATTGCATTTTTCATTCCAACAGATGGCAGCTCACAAACATTAACACTGCTTTTACAAATCTCATTCCAAATGACATATAACAGAGACAGATGCATTGCATGGTGTGCTACTAAAGTTAACGCTGAGGTCTACATCAATTGCTTATATTTCAACCCATCTTAGATGGGAAGACAATGCATTGCATTTTTCATTTCAACAGATGGTGCATCACAAACATTAACACTGCTTTTACAAATCCCATGCCAAATGGCAAATAACAGAGACATGTGCTTTGTATGGTGTACTGCAAACGTGAATGTTGAGGTCTGTGATGATTGCTTAGATTTCATAATCTAACAGGGAAAAAATGAACAATGGCAAAACTTAGAAATGATGACTTTATCTGTTCCAGTGCATTCAGATATATACCAATAAAACTTTCTTAATCTGTCAATAGGAAGGAATTGTAGCTTTGTTCATTTGGAGTACAAAGAGACAGTGGATGTACAGTAGAAATGAATTCTTCGGAGATCTGAAGCAGAGGGCTTGCAATGAACATATTATTAAACTATGGAAGAAATCAGAAATAAATGAGGCTTGATCAGCTCGGTTAGCCATGGAAAGGAAATCCTGCACTGAACATTTCCTGTTTGCTTTGCTCTGTGCACCAGTTTCTGTTAATTTCAGCTGAATAAGCAGAAATCCTGTGGTTCAACACTCACTCAGAGTATGGAAACACTTGAAGACTAAGGTGCTGCAGTTAGTTGCAGCCAAACAAGTCCAACATACTGTATATTTCCACCATCCCTCAAGTAACATATGGAATACTAATTGTACTGGGATCTTTAGGGATTTAAATACTGAAAATATATTTGCTTTGTATGAACAGCAGTGTCTCAAACTTAAACTTTTGTCTAAACATTTTTTTACTACACGTGATGCTAGAGACTTTGTTAAAATAAATATAACTTTCTTAACTTCCCTAAGTATCCAGCTCATGAAAATACTCATTGTGGGAAGTTTATGTACAACCAACAGTACCATACGTGTCTGTGTGTGAAGGAGAGATGTGACGGGTGGGGAAGGCTATGACAACATAAATTTGGTAACAACAACTAAAGCAGATGACATTTTACATGACTTTTAGTTGCAAGGTATGTCACTACACTTTCTGACTACACTTGCCATGTCAATTTAAAAAACTGAAAATAGTGGGGTAATACAATATAATCTATATATATAAAAATGGAATGGGTGGGTCGTCGGGTGGGCCTTTTTTTCATTCCGTCGTTTTTTCGACGTTTTGAAAATGTAGAATGATTATTTGATTTTTTTGTTTTTATTTGATCGTGTCTATGTAGCCGCCGTCGTAATAAAGTATCACTAAAATCGTCATTTATCGTAATTTATTTTTGACGTATAACGTCGCCGTCGTCGAGGTCAGTGATACCAGTGCAAAAAATCTGCTTACGGTTGAAAGACACGCCCTACTCACTGGACAGTTAAAAACACCAATCAAACTAACGATGACATCAAGTATTACCCAATCAAAAGTAGGAAAGGAGGCATCTTCATAAAATGCGTGTGGGATGATTTGCATGAGACGCTGCTTTAAAAAAAAAATGATAAAAAAAATACGGGATAAATCCCGTCCAGTATTGATTCAAAACGGGACGCGCAATTTCATTCTCAAACGCGGCACGATTCCGTATTTTAAAGGACGGGTGGCAACCCTACAGTGCCAGGTAACCACCCATACAATCACATTGTGATTCAGACTAGGAATGCAATGAATGTAATTACCCCGATCTACATACAAGGCGAAAGTCTTGCAACATTCAAAGATGATGGTTTGGGATAAGTACACCATACAACATAAAAGAGCTTATGAAGCCTTGAACCGAAAAAAGCAAGATCTCAGAGATCGTAAAAAAATAAATAGGAGGTAATGTCGTTTTACTCGCTGTAGATTTTAGTCAAACATTACCAGTTATTTCACGAGGGAGACCAGCACATCAACTCAACGCGTGTTTAAAATCCATGCTTCTCCCACGGTCGGTTATATGTCGCGTGTTCTCGGGTAGGTGCACCAAAAAATGTATACATTTAAGCATGTAATGGGCAAACAAAAAATGAGGTATACCCGAAGGCACAGCAGTAGTACTTAATGTAACTTTACTTCTTAAATGTTAATGTTTTACTGTTTAATAATTTATACGCTTCTTATATGTTGTTCAAATTCTTTTATCAAAATACCACTGACAGCGCAATGCACGATAACATCGAGTGAATACACCATACGCATCCGCCCACGGCTGCCCTGCTGTGCGCAGATAGGACTTGATTGTACAATAAAATAAAATAAAGATAAAAAGACTAAAACAATCATCACCCATAAAGCGGATAGCAGACGTGACGTACTATATGTGTACCACATTTCAAGTGTATAGGTGCAACGGTTTGCGAGCTACAGGTCATTTAAAATCCTGGACAGACACACAAATTGCCACGGTAGCAAATTACAGAAGAAGATTTTACTGTTTAATAATTTATATTTATATGAAATGTGCTTCTTATATATTACTTCATATTCTCATATGATAATGATGTTAATGTTTATATTGATTTCTGTGTTATTAAAACTGCATGTATGTGTGTATATGTATATATATATATATATATATATATATACTAGCAAAATACCCGCGCTTCACAGCGGAGAAGTAGTGTGTTAAAGAGGTTATGAAAAAAAAAAGGAAACATTTTAAAAATAACGTAACATGATTGTCAATGAAAGCCCGTTTCACTCAGTAAGTCTTATGTGTGTGTTTATGTATGTGTGTGTATATATATGTACATGTGTATATGTAGATATGTATATATATGTATATGTATATAAATGTTTATGTGTGTGTGTATATTATATATATAATATATATATATATATATATATATATATATAAAAGACAGCAACAGTTATAACAATGACAACACAATTACATTGACAATCATGTTACGTTATTTTTAAAATGTTTCCTTTTTTTTTCATAACCTCTTTAACACACTACTTCTCCACTGCGAAGCGCGGGTATTTTGCTATATATATATACGAGCTGTATATACCCGGCGTTGCCCGGGGCAGAAGTAACCTAATCGGTCAAACACTTACATATATACCAAAGTAAACCTAATCGGTCAAACAGTTACATATATAAAAAAAGCGAACCTAATCGGATAAACAGCTTCATATATACAGAAGCGAACCTAATCGGACAAACAGCTAATCTATATACATAAGCAAACCTAATTGGTCAAACAGTTACATAAATACAAAAGCAAACCTAATCGATGAAACAGCTTCATATATACAGAAGCGAACCTAATTGGTCAAACAGTTATGCATGTGCAGAATAATTTTACAAAGATTATGCGTGTTAACAATCATTAAAAAGAAAAGATTGAGGAACTCTTCTTCTATATGTAATGAAGCTGGATGAAGCTGACTTGACGAAGACGTAGGTGGCATAGATTGGTTTTTCTAAAACAGAAGAAAAAAATGAGTATCTATTATTATTTTAAATTAGAATGAAAATGAGAACCTTGATTAGAGATAGATTATCCGTATTAAAATATGTGCATGAATAAACTTTTGCTAACTCTCTAGCAAAAGTTTATTCATACAAATTGGCATGGGATGGCTTTGTGAAAAAGTAAAAATTAGATAAAAATAAATTGAGAATGCGTACTTCGATTTGACTGAGATTATCTGTAATGATGAAAAAAAAGTTTAGTATGTTTTTTTTTCCATACGGGAAGGATGTAAAACCTTACATAGGCACCCTTCGGCCCGTACTGAAGGGTACTGTCAGATTCTTACTGACTAAAAAACACCCTTTTTATTCCACAGCTACCCCAAAAACCACTATTAGGCATTACTTTGGGGTGGCAGTAGTTTAGTTATGAAACAGCTGGGTCCTGAAAAAAATCTGTCTTATTAGTGGCTTCATCACATATAGAAGAACAGTTCCTCAATCTTTTCTTTTTAATGATTGTTAACACGCATAATGTTTGTAAAATCATTCTGCACATGCATAACTGTTTGACCAATTAGGTTCGCTTCTGTATATATGAAGCTGTTTGACCGATTAGGTTTACTTTGGTATATATGTAAGTGTTTGACCGATTAGGTTACTTCTGCCCCGGGCAACGCCGGGTATATACAGCTCGTATAATATAACATCATATAATATAATCTATATATCTCTCTATATATAAAATCCAACGTCTGTATGTCTGTCTGCTTTTCACGACAGAACTACTTAATGGATTTAGATCAGGTTTTTTTCTAGAATTTGCTTGAACATTCCGGTTGATTTTGCGACCTCTCTCATTGCATTAAGTATCATAGTTCGCTTGCGGTTCCGACTTATTTGCGTGAATCCGAGACAGAGGCTGTGGGCCGAAGGGAGGAGGGTGGTGCCCTCCTCAATCACACACCAGCCTCGGGCCGTATCTTACATCCGCTTAACTAGCACAAGACAACTGTCTATCAAGATGTTCTTCAGCCGCGCACCCAGACACCCACTGCCTACTCCTAGTACTCCTTCAGCGGAAGAAGACAACGACACACCTGCTGAAGATACTGCACCACCTTGTCACGCTTGGGTCACAGATTTGCACAGAGACACGGGAGGTTGTAGAAAAAAAAGAACTTTATTCAAAGCACTGCAAACAAACATTTGTCTCTTTTCAAAAGTTTAAATGCGCTCCATGACAAGTCAGAGATGACAGTTCCGCCAGGAGCAGAGAATGTCTGAGAGAGAGAGAGAGAGAAACAAAATAACCAATTCCAAAGCTGAGAGGTGCTGCACAATACTTTTAAGTAAGCGGAGTACCGCGTGAGAGGTTTATCGCGCGTTATAGAGCAAGTAAGAAGGGTAAGGAGCAATGTGAAGGTAGACTGTCAGCTGTTTCAGGGGTTTTCCCAGGGGCGTCTGTGTCCTCTGAGGGTGCGATCAGCGCTCCAGCTTACAACCTGAAGACTCTCCTACTGAGCTCGTGCCTTCATAGGTTAGTGGTTGTGTGTAAGAACTGTGTGTGTGTGTAATTAAATGTATAGTACAATAATAATAATATGATATTTGTAACGTCTAACTGCGGTGGGTTGGCACCCTGCCCGGGATTGGTTCCTGCCTTGTGCCCTGTGTTGGCTGGGATTGGCTCCAGCAGACCCCTGTGACGCTGTGTTCGGATTCAGCGGGTTGGAAAATGGATAGATGGATGTAACGTCTAATATGTCTTATTTTCTCTTATTTTGTCTAATATATTGGGTAATACGAGTGTAATGGTGACTAAAGGGTGTTATTTCATGTCTAGAGGGCTCTAATAATGTTAAAAAACGTATTTAGAAGGTCGTAAACAGGTTTTCTATACTCTAACTGCGAAAATATATTCGATTTATAAATAAAGAATCCTACTTAGCGAAAATTCATTTATCACGGTAGAGTGATAAACGAGGGTTCACTGTAATATAATATAATATAATATAATATAATATAATATAATATAATATAATATAATAGCTAACAGGCGGCACGGTGGCGCAGTGGTAGCACTACTGCCTCGCAGTAAGGAGACCCGGGTTTGCTTCCCGGGTCCTCCCTGCGTGGAGTTTGCATGTTCTCCCCGTGTCTGCGTGGGTTTCCTCCGGGCACTCCGGTTTCCTCCCACAGTCCAAAGACATGCAGGTTAGGTGGATTGGCGATTCTAAATTGGCCCTAGTGTGTGCTTGATGTGTGGGTGTGTTTGTGTGTGTCCCGCGGTGGGTTGGCACCCTGTCCAGGATTGGTTCCTGCCTTGTGCCCTGTGTTGGCTGGGATTGGCTCCAGCAGACCCCCGTGACCCTGTGTTTGGATTCAGCTGGGTTGGAAAATGGATGGATGGATAATAGCTAAGAAGAAAGCAAAGATGAAACTGTACCAATCAGCAAGAAGGAAGATAGAGAAATGTACAGGCAGACAAACAAGGAGGCAAAGAGGACAGTGGCAAAAATCAAGTCAGAAACTTATGAGCAGGTGTATGAAAAACTAGAGACACAAGAGGGAGAGAGAAGGATTTTTAGAATAGCGAAGGCTAGAAGCATTTTAGTCAGATAAAACTGATGTAATATGAGCAAGGTGTGGTCTTAAATGAGCATGACAGGATCAAGAACAGATGGAAGAGGCACATTGAAAAACTGTTGAATGAAGAAAATCCAAGGGTAGTATTTGAGGATGGAGTCTCCAACGAAAGGCTGGTACCAAGAATGAGGAAGGAGGAAATAAAGGATGCACTGAAAAGAATGAAAAATGGAAAGGCAACAGGATTAGATGAAATACTGGCAGAGGTGTGGAGGAGTTTAGGAGAAGATGGAGTAGATGTGTTGTGGGACCTAATGCAGATGGTCTATGAACAGGAGAGAATACCAGAGGAGTACAGGAACAGTGTGATTGTATCCATTTATAAGGAGGAGGAGGATATTTAGAATATATTATAGAGGGATAAAGTAAAAATTGTCACATGCAATGACAATTTGGGAAAGACTTATAGCGAGAAGGCTTAGGGAAGAAATCAGTCTGATTCTATACCAGGGAAAGGAACAACCATTGCATTGAGAAAGCCGATAGAGAAACATCGAGAAAAACAGAAAGGTTTGCATATGGTGTTTATTGATTTGGAGAAGGCTTATGATAGAGTGCCATGTCAAGAGGTCTGGTGGTGCATGAGAAATAAAGGTGCACCAGAGAAGTATGTGAGGGTTGTCCAGGATATGTATGAGGGAGTGAGGACTCGGGATAAAAGCAGTGTTGGGGTAACAGACAAGATCCCAGTTACAGGAGGTCTGCACCAGGGATCTTTTTAAGTGTGTACCTCTTCATTTTGATTATGGATGTGTTGAGTCAGGAGATGAAAGACCAATCCCCGTGGTGAAGGCTTTTTCCTGGTGATATTGTGTTCGGTAGCTCCTGAAAAGAGAAACTGGAGAGAAGGTTTGAAGAATGGAGAAGGACTTTGGAAAATAAAGGGTTGAAGATAAACAGGAAGAAGACAAAATATTTGAGGTTTAATGACAATCAGGATTTGGAGGTCAGCCTGCAGAGAGAGCTACTGAAAAGAGTGCTTAAATTTAAATATCTAGGATCAGTGGTAGTGCAAGATGGAAAACTACATGCAGAGATGACCCACAGAGTACAGTGTGGGTGGAACCATTGGAAGAACGTATCAGAACTATTGTGTGATTGAAGTATTAAGATGAAGGCTAAAGGTCAGGTTTTTAAGACAGTGGTAAGATTAGCAATGATGAATGGAGCTGAGACCTGGGCAGGAAAGGAAGAACATGAAAAGTAGTTGGGTGTGTCAGAAAGGAGAATGTTGAGATGGATGTCTGGAGTTACAAAAACGGATAGAATAAGAAATGAGACAAGCAGAGGTACTACAAAAGTGGAAGAGATATGTAAGAAAGAACAGGTAAGTAGGTTGAAGTGGTATAGACGTGATGAGGAGAGAACAATGAGTATGTGAGCAAAAGAGTGATGGGAATGGAAGTACTGGGGAAGAGAAAGTGAGGGAGTCCTAAGCGGTGGTGGATGGATAAAGAAGATATAAAGGAAAAGGGCTTGACTGCTGAGGAGGTGTGGGACCAAGCTGTTTTTAGAAGGCTGATCAAGCACATCAACCCCACATAGAAGAGGGAAAAATTAATAATAAGAAGAAAATAACTATCTATGTCAAATTAACAACAGTATTCCAACCTTCCAGTACAGTCATGCTCGTCCCCTTTTTGTGACAGCCAATAACGTGCCGCCTGACAGAGGTTTGACTTTTTTTTTGCGGTGGTTCATTTTGTTAGGAACTAAAGAGTTCCTAGGCATAAGAGTCCCAAATTAAATACTCAAAATACTGACTAAAGGGGGAAAACTATCAAATCCTGGTTAGTCACAAGGAAAAGCTGCTTCGCGGGTTTCTGCAGACAATGTGTCTTTTTACTTCTGGTACATGCTTCCTCAGTTGGTTTGCCCAGTTGATTTCATACAAGGGACGCTATTGGCGGATGACTGAGGAGCTGCATAACCAGAGCACACAGTTAAGTTCCTGTGTGCTGATTGGCTCAGCGACGGAGTGCTGCATTAACCAGGAACTCTCATCTCACTCGTTCAGCATTAACGTGCTTCTGCTACTGCTTCAGGTGCCGTGTCCAAGCGCCAATAGAAGATGCAAATGATTGCAGAAAAGGTAAAAGTTTTGGATATGTTGAAGGAAGGGAACAGCTACACCGCTGCAGGACACCATTACGGCATCAATGAGTCCACGATTCTTTTTATTTAAAAAGGAGGAAAAGCATATAAGATCTACGGCGGCAGTGTCCTTTAACCAGGGCGCAAAACGAGTTGCAAGTGGACGTGATAAGGCAGTAGTCTGGATGGAATCTGCTTTAGGGATTTGGATTGAAGAGTGCTGGAAGAAAAACAACGGCGGTACTACACAGTTGCCTGAAGAGGCTCCTTTAGAAGAGCTGTAATGCTGTCCTTTGTTGTGCAGTAAAATTAAACTCATCGTTATTGGACAAGTCGTCGTGTCATTGTTCGTGAGTAACTATAAATAATTATCTACGTACAGTACTTATTACATGTACATAGTTTAGTGTTACTGTACACACATTTTACTGTATACAATTTTTCTTGCATTGTACGTATTTATTGCTGGTGGCCTGTCTGTCGTAATGGCTGTAACATATGTGATATCGGAGACGCTCGATATCTTTAAAATAATATTTAGGTTTTGCTGTATATAAACTGTGTTTACATACATAATTGCAACGAATCTTACCTAATATCTAAGAGAATACAAAGGGTTTATGCTGTATAATTGTGCGGGAAATGTTTATAATAGTGTGGGAGAGTTTATAAGGGCTTAAAATATATAAAAAGAAACATATGAACATATGGTTTCTACTTCGCGGATTTTCACCTTTCGCGGGGGGTTCTGGAACGCAACCCCCGCAATGGAGGAGGGATTACTGTACAAAGAAACTCACCAGAACCACAATTCAATGAACCACAGGGAACTGTGGGTTTTTCTCAACCATTATAGGGCTGAAGTCAGACTCTTGTACTGATGGGCAAGTGGCTCTGCCTCTTGGGGGACCACCCACAAAATATATGGTACGTAAAAAAAGATGCATGAAACTAAAAGAACAACAATAATAACATTAAAAAATAAACATAAGAAACATAAAAGAGACATTTGAATCCCATCCTGCCTGAAACATAACATCCTGTTCATCTTATCTAGCGATCGTCTACAAATACTACTCATAAGAAAAACAAAATGGTGTTGTGGAAGAACACTACTTATTTTCAACATTATGCACCAAAACAGATGTGCTGACCGTGAGATTTCTTGACCTCTAAAATTCTTAAAATAAGGTCTAAATAATTTTTAGGGGTTTATAAAAATCAGAAACAAGACCCTGCTTATGACATTTATTGGTTAGTTGTTTTCAATTGTAGAAATAGGAGGATACAGCCCAGAGTAGAATCAGTACTACGGGGTGCTGCACCATTAGGACTGTAGTCACCAGAGAGGAATATAAAAGACTCCTATTTTCCAAAGAGATTTCACTGTAGCATTAATCTTCTTAAATAAACCATACTTTTCACAGGTCAAGGAGAATTTATAAAAACTCAAAAGCAAAAACACTGACCTTGACACAAACCAGTTTGAATAATGGTGTTGTGTAGTTTTATTACCTTCTGTTCATTTGTATTTAGCAAATTTTACAGAATTCAGTGTAACAAGAGTTTTATCCAAAGTCTGAAGGTCTTTTTTGTTATTTTTAATTTCCTATTGTTTTTCTTCTAGACTTGCCCAGCTCATAATATATTTTTTCTCATCTACAAGCTCCTTTTTAAAATGGTAAATTTCTTCACTTGCTCTTCTAGTGACAGAAATACATTCATTTATTTGACTGACACTTTTATGCAAGGTGACGTACAACATTTCAGGTAGAATTGGTTACTTTTCTGTTGTTGTTTTTCCAATTGGAGCCCAGGCAGGAGAAGTGACTTGCTTGTGGTCACAGTGTCAGTAGCAGGATTTGAACCCACAACCGCAGGGTCTGAAGGCCAAATCCTTAAGCACTTCACCACACATCTCAAAAATGTAATACTATTCCATTTCTAGTAGTAATAATTTCAATATACTTATCCAAAACCTTAAACATCTGTAGGGTGGTCCTGTTCATATTACAGGAAATGAGCATTTCAGATGATTCAGATGCGGAATCTGAGCTCCATAACTTGTAAATAGGCTAAGAAAAATCCAGGCTTGGCTGTTATCTCACAGGAGGTCCTTGGTAAAAATAAAGAACCACATCCTGCAGAAAACAAACAAAAAACTGCAACCATTGAATCTCTAAAGAGAAAAGCAAACAAAAAAGTTATTAAGTAATGAGCTTATTATATGCAAACGTGATATCTGTAGGTGATAGAGTGTTGATCTTTTTGCTTAGATAAACTGTACAGCGGCAGCACGGTGGCGCAGTGGGTAACGCTACTGCCTCGCAGTTAGGAGACCCGGGTTCCTAACGTGGAATTTGCATGTTCTCCCCGTGTCTGCGTGGGTTTCCTCCGGGTACTCCGGTTTCCTCCCACAGTCCAAAGACATGCAGACTAGGTGCATTGGCAATTCTAAATTGTCCCTAGTCTGTGCTTGGTGTGTGTGTGTGGGTGTGTGTATGTGCCCTGCGGTGGGCTGGCATCCTGCCTGGGGTTTGTTTCCTGCCTTGTGCCCTGTGTTGGCTGGGATTGGCTCCAGCAGACCCCCGTGACCCTGTTGTTAGGATATAGCGGGTTGGATAATGGATGGATAAACTGTACAGACATGTGAAGCAGTAGCTGGTTTGAAAAGGAGTGAGAATAATGGAAAATTATAACTTGGTAGCGCAATGTCATTTGTTAATATAAAGAAATGAAAAGGTTTTGGTCCAATGGTTTCTTAATTTGTAGGTGTGGCTGCAAAATATTATGGCCGATATACAGTACTATGAACTGTTAAACAAGTACTCTGGTACTCCAGTTGATGTATGTTGTGGAGACCCGCCCCGGCACAGACAGGCAGACACCGATGGTTCAAAACACCACACACGTTTATTATACATATTTGCTGTTTACAATGCCCCGCAGACAACCCAGTGCCCCTGCACCACACACCCTCAAGTCCAGACCTCTCACAGTGCCTCTCTTGCCTTCCTTCACCGCCTCCACTCCTCTCCTCCGAGCTCTGTCCTCTTCCACCTGACTCCAGCTCACGAATGGAGGGAGGCTGCCCCTTTTCAGTCCACCCGGACATGCTCCAGGTGGCTCCTGATGAGCTTCCGGCAGAACTTCCTGGTGTGGCAGAAGTGCTGCCCTTGCACCCGGAAGCACTCCGGGCATACACGGGTCCTGGAGTGGCAGCACTACCTGGTGTGGTGGAAGTGCTGACATCCAGGGCTTCCTAGGCATGTGGGCGCCCCCTGGCAGTGACCACAGGCCCCTATAGGGTTGAGCTTTCATGCTCTGTTCCCATGGTCTCCATACCAACCAGTCTCTCTTCCGGTGCTTTCAGGCTTCCCGGCTGGGTACAGCCCCCAGCCGCCCGCCACAATGTGTTGTACCCATATTGTGATGCAAAGTGAAAGCAAACTGCCTAGCAGTAGGGCTCTAATTACAGTCGGATAAGTTTGTTTTTTCCCTATAACCTGTGTTGTTTTATTTTGAGGCTGGTTGAAAAAAGAATAAATACAAAAGACGTGTTGTGGAAACAACAAGATCATATTTCCCAGCCTTGCCCAACAGTAATATTTCCTCATTCACCAAGTGTCATTATTTTTCACTGAGAAGAATGAAGTACTACAAGTCTTTGAAAAATAATCTCGACTCCTCTGTTTTGAACATTTTAGACCTATTTGTAACCTGCCATTCTTAAGTAAAATCCTCAAAAAGGCAGTCATTATGCAGCTAATTGACCACCTCAATAAACCTGTTATTCTTGATAAGTTTCAGTCGGGTTTCAGAACAAATCACAGTACAGAAACTGCACTCGTTAAAGTAGTAAATGACTTTTGGGTAAATGCAGACAGAGGCTGTTTATCTGTTCTCATCCTCTTAGATCTGAGTGCCGAATTTGATACCATTCATCACAATATTCTTAGAAATTGCCTTAGTCAATGGGTGGGCCTCTCTGGCAGTGTCTTAAATTGGTTTGAATCCTACCTGGCAGGAAGAACATTTTTTATTAGTTGTGGTAATTATACTTCAAAGACACATGATATTCTATATGGTGTTTCACAAGGCTCTATCCTGGGTCCTCTGCTCTTTTCAATTTACATGCTTCCATTAGGTCAGATTATCTCGGGGCATAACGTGAGCTACCACAGCTATGCTGATGACACACAACTGTATTTATCAATAGCGCCTGATGACATTGACTCTCTTGATTCATTGACACAATGTCTTATTTGTGTTTCTGAATGGATGAGTAGTAATTTTCTCAAACTAAATAAGGAGAAAACTGAAATTTTAGTGATTGGCAAAAGTGGATATAATGAGGGTATTAGAAATAAACTTGATGCATTAGGATTAAAAGTCAAAACGGAGGTAAAGATTTTAGGGATAACTATTGACTCTTACATGAATTTTAAATCACATATTAATCAGATTACTAGGACAGCATTTTTTCACTTAAGAAATATAGCAAAAGTTAAACCTCTTATAATATTCCAAGATGCTGAGAAATTAGTTCACACTTTTTTTTTTTAGTCAACTAGATTACTATGACTACCCAAAAAAGACATCAATCGATTGCAACTAGTGCAGAATACAGCTGCTAGAATCTTAACTAGGAAAAGAAAATCCAAGCACATCTCTCCATTTCTGATGTCACTACATTGGTTACCTGTGTCATTTAGAATTTACTTTAAAATACTGCTTATTGTTTACAAAGCCTTAAATCATCTCGCTCCATCCTATATCTTGGAATGTCTTTCATCTTACATTACAAATTGTAACCTTAAATCTTCAAATGAGGGTCTGCTTATAATTCCAAGAGCTAAACTTAAAAGGACTGGGGCCTCATGTATAAACGGTGCGTACACACAAAAATGTTGCGTACTCCCGTTTCCACACTCAAATCGCGATATATAAAACCTAAACTTGCCGTAAGCCACACGCATTTTCAGGCCAGCTAAATGCTTGGCGTACACAAGTTCTCTGCTCAGTTTTGCAAACTGGCAGCACCCAGCATCAAAGCAGTGCTTTTGTTCAAGTGTGGTTTCCTTTTTAGATCCACATCCCTGATGCGGCTTAATAAATACACTGAAATTAACCGCATATTGTTTATTAGTTTAAGGCATCTGATTGTAATTAACACTCAATAATATAATGGTCCATGGAATAGCCAAACTATTCCAAATACCATAGCTGCTTTAGCGTTGTTCATCTCAATGCACCACTCAGAGTATTTATCCCAGAGTATCTGAGTGTGGAGTGACAGCTCTACAGCAGCTGATCGGAAAGAGTATTATCGGTATACATCATCAAGCACACGCTGCCTCAGCCATACGCACTGTCTATTGAACTGCTTTCATACAGCAAACACTTCAGAGCCTTTCCTGTAGGGACATCGCGGTTCAGAAACAGTTTCATATCAAGAACTCTAAACTCACTCAATCAGTCCATCAAGTGCTCCTTGTAGAACTGTTTGTACCTATTAGTACAATTGCCTCACTGTAAACTTGCGATACAGTTATAATATTGCACAACCTGAGCCACTTTATAAAGTGTGTATTTACATATGATGACAATATCATTTTTAAGATGAAATGCAGCAAAATATGTTTATTACCTTATACAGATAAAATGTTAACATCATTTAAATAATCAATATTGTTAATAATTAAACATGTGAGGACACGGTGTAGCAGCGCTAGCTAGTTCAGGGATTGTTCCTGTCTCACGCTGTATTCTGGCTGGTGCTGGCGTGCCACTGGAAGGATAGATGGATGGAATAATTAAACATGTACTATGAAGATATTTCAATATTCCTTAAAAGTTTTGAAGAATCTGCGTTCTAAGCTTACAGATGGCTTAACATCTATTACAGAGCTGATTGTGTGGCAATTGGTTACTTGGAGAAAGGAAAGAAAGGACAGGAATAGGAGGTTAAGTACGTTTGAAAGAGACAGTACTGCTGCAGTAAATTATTTCATCCAAAGTCACACACGGCACAGCAAGCATCTTGCGGGAGGCAGGAACAATTTCTGGACTGGGTGCCAGCTTGTTACTATCACTGCGCCACCATGTTTCCATGTTTAATAACATGCTTTAACTCCTATCATCATGAAAATGATATCAAGTATGATGTCAAATGATGTTCTGTCGGAGGAAGAGAAAGCCCATTTAAGAAGCATGTAGTGATTCACACACATAGAGCACATAGAAGAACACATACAAAACAAAGCATTTAACGTGCTACTTTAGTTACGATGGTATTTGAGAAACTAGTAAATTAAATGATTTTTACGATGAAGTTTATGATGTTCTATTTTAATGACCAAATAAAGTACATTTCGAGAAATTTCGAGATTAAAGTTGACATTTCTAGCTTTTTTCTCACTGTGTCCCTATTTTTTTCTTTCTTTTCTCTGTACCCTAATAAGCTTTCATATGACACTCAGATGGTGGGCTACGTCTCGCCTTTTCACAGCGACTTTGATATCTGACAACTTCTTTTTTATTTCGGGCACTGTGCGACTTTGTGAATTTGAACTTTCGAGTTTCTCTGATACTCTATGTTACTCGATCAACTTCCTTTTGTTGTTTATACCACTGTTTAAACCAACAAATAGTTAGTTTTTCCTTGTCTCCACTTGGTATTCACTGAAATTCTTCTATTTTCCCCCGTGCTTTTGCCATTGCATTTTCACAGAATGCTGAGTTTAAGGGCTATTTATATTGATTTGCATATTCAAAGAGGCGTAATTCTGGGAGGAGTTTGGGAGTGGCAGCAGGCGCATGCACGTGCATTACTTTTCATGCTGACCGGGATTTATGGAGTGGAAGAATGTGGAAGTTGGCGTTCACACAGATTTATGTATCTGGATATTTTTGTGAGTACACACATTTCTGCTTTTGTCTGTATGCCATGTTATAGTGTGAGTTCTACACAAGGCGTTATGCATGAGGCCCATGGTGAGGCAGCGTTCTGCTGTTATGCACCTAAAATCTAGAATAGCTTACTGATAGAAATTTGCCAGGCTGATATGGTGGAGCACTTTAAAAAACTGCTCTTAACTCATTATTTTAACATGGCTTTCTCATATCTTAATTTTAGTTTAATCCTGAAATTCTGTATATGCATTTAATTATCATTATCATTCATGGTGGCTCCAAAATCCGTACTAACCCCTATTTTCTCTTCTGTTCTTTTTCTGTTTTTCTGTGGTGGAGATCTGCGCCACCACCACCCGATCAAAGCACCATGCAGTCCCCACATTTATGGATTAAAGGCCAGAGGTCTACATGACCATCATCATCAAGTTCTTCCATGTGAAGCCTGAAAACCATGAGGACTGATTGAGATCATTTATGTTAGGTAGAATGCCTAGAGGGTCTGGGTGGTCTTGTGGCCTCAGAGCCCCTGCAGATTTTTTTTTTTTTTTTTTGTATTTTCTGTCCTCTCAGGCCATCGGACCTTACTCTTATTCTATGTTAATTATTATTACCTAATTTTATTTTTTTAATTTTGTCTTTTTTCTCTTTCTTCATCCTGTAAAGCAATTTGAGCTATATCATTTGTATGAAAATGTGCTATATAAATAAATATTGTTGTTGTTGTTGGAGGCCTCTTGCCTGTGTCTTATTACGAAAAGTAGGAAACCTAAATATTGACAAAGCCCTTTTTTAATGGATAATAGACATTAGACCTTCTGCCTTTCTATAGCAGTCTACCTTGGAATCTCCTTGAGCATTGTGTTGACTGGAGCTCAGCCATTGTCTTTTGAGCTGTAGAATACCCAGTCCAGGATCTCAAACTTACTTAGCCTGTAAGAGTCCCATCATTACTAATGAACTCTAAAATAATCCAGGCCCACCACCTAACAGATATGGAAAGGCATTGCTGGTGCAGTACTGAGAAGGTGGTGGAGGTGTTCAGACTACACTCACTGAGACAGGCTAACCAGCTGCTGCAAATATGTATGCCACCCTTCCAGCTGAATCCAAATTTCTTAATGGGAATTTCTTTGCTAGCAGAGATTCACCTGAGACCGTGCTACTGGGTGGTTTGGGACCTGAGGATACTGAGGTCAAGTATGCAAGCCATCTACAGCATAGAACAGCTTCTTTAGACAGTGTTGTGGGGAAAGAGCTCTACAGTCTATATGTGCTGGCATGTCATCGGGAACTACTGAGCACAACACCAGAGACACCCTGGCGGAGCAAACTTGAGGGGGATGCAAAACTTATGTAGACCACCATTGAACAAAAGAACTGGCAATTTGCAATGGCATGTGTTGCATGACATCATTACTGTTAATTCCTATGTCTCACTGCTTGATCCTTCAGTCACGTACTAATGTCCTATCTGTAGCGAGAGAGAGACCATTTTCCACTGTTTTCTTTTCTTTTCTTTTCTAGATTTCTGCCTCTTTTATGTTCTTATCTCAGTTTTTAGTGTTCTTACTTTGCCTTTTAATGATTGTGTATTTATTTATGGTGTTAATGGAAATAAGAATAATCAAAATGAATGTTAGATTGGTAATTTCCTTTTTGGACAGGCTAAGCTGGCCATTTATAAATCCAGACCAGAGCAAGTGAAGTCAAATAAACGACATGACATGATAAGAATATTTCATGGACTTGTAAAAGCCAGGGTGTATTTGGAACTTAAATTCTACAGAATGATTACAAATGTGAATTCTTTTGAGGAAACATGGTGTGTTCATGAAGCAATTTGTAAACTTGAAGATAATGAGTTGATTTTTATTTGACATATGAATTAAGTATTGTTTTCTTTTTGTAGTGAGTTGGGGTTTTCTTTGTTTGCTTTACTTTCGGTATTTTACTGTAAATAATTAGTTGAGAATTAATTAAAAAGTTCAATTAAAATTTTTTTTAAATCTTTCTTTCTTTCTTTCTTTCTTTCTTTCTTTCTTTCTTTCTTTCTTTCTTTCTTTCTTTCTTTTCTCCTTTACTCCTCCCTAGGTGAGTATTATCCTTCTCCTTTCCCATTTCTGATTCACCTGGGAGAGGTGAAATGGCTTCTTTTAAGTAGGACCCAGGAGTACTTCCAATGTGACAGCATTACAACCAGGAAGCACTTCCTGGTCAGGTGGCTCCTCCTTAATTCAGGGAAGTTATTTCCCAGCAGTTCCCCCTAGTGGGACCCAGGTAACCCAGCAGGGCTGCTCATCAAGCCTCCAGCTCTCATGTTGTGCTCTGGGTGTACAAATGGGTGCTCCACCCCATGTATCAAGGGAATGTATGGCCTCGGGAGGTAGTTTCTCTCTGACGATGCATTATTAAGGCCTCTTGGTTGGGAAACGTACCTGCAACCAAGCTGGCTAGGAAGTCTGTCCATCCATGTCCCTCTATTATAAAGGCATCCAAGCGAGGTAAGAAATGTCAATGTCAATGTCAATTTATTTATATAGCACATTTAACACAACATAGGAATGCTGTGACCAAAGTGCTTTACAATAAAAGAAGAAAAAAACATAAAATTAACATAAAAAACATAAATAGAAATAAAATAAATGAACATAAATAAATAATAAATAGAAGTAAGATTACATAATCACAATGAGGAAACCATCAGTATTACTGAAGTTCACGGAAAGCAAGTGAATAGAAATGAGTCTTTAATCTTGTTTTGAACAGTTCAATTGTAGACGACTCCTTTATGAAATGAGGTAAAGAGTTCCACAGGCGAGGAGCAGCAGCTGCAAAAGCCCTGTCCCCCTTAGTTTTACACTTGGTACGAGGGACAACAAGAGACAACTGACCAGAAGATCTAAGCACTCTAGATGGCTGGAGTAAAGCATACAATTCAGATAAATAGGCAGGAGCAAGCCCACGTAAAGATTTAAAAACTAGCAACAAGATTTTAAAATCTATTCGAAAACTGACAAGCAGCCAGTGTAAAGAAGCTAATATTGGAGAAACAGAATCAGACTTTCTTGCCCCAACCAGAAAGCAAGCGGCAGCATTCTGGACCAACTGTAACCTGTGTATCAGGGATTTTCTAGGGAGTTGCAGTAATCAAGGCTAGAAAAGATAATAGCTTTCTCAAGATCCCTAGAAGATAAAAAAGGTTGATCTTACCTAAAAGACAAAGCTGAAAAAAGCAACTCTTGACTACAGAATTAATCTGTTTCTCAAAAGAGAGGTTACTGTCAAAGATAACACCAAGACATGCAGACTTGAGGTTTGCAAAAGACAGAGAAAGAGCCGAGAAGTCCAAGACCAATTTGGGCTTTAGCTGATGGACCCACTATAAGAACCTCCGTTTTTTTTTGATTCAGATCAAGAAAATTATTAGCCATCCAGGATCTTAGTTCAAAAAGACAGTTATGCAGTTGATTCATTGCAGAGTTGCAGATGGGAATATAAACCTGTGTATCATCAGCATAGCAGTGAAAAGAAATGTTAAATTTCATAAAAATACCTCCAATAGGGTGACGGTATATAGAGAATAAAATAGGACCCAAAATGGATCCCTGAGGAACACCACATTTAAGAGGAGAAATCATCAGTCCAGCCAAGCTGTGTCGTCCTTGACAGTCGTAAAACCTTTACCTTGTATCAGGTACTTCAGGTGGGTAACATACATGCAATGACATTCTCAGAAATATGTGTTCAACCAGCCATTGCTAATTGCAAGTCTTTATTGACGCTGACCCCTCCTTTAAGACAACATTTCACCTTTGTGTGATTTGAGAAAAGCTGACCTCTGACTGTTTTGCATGGTGAGCTATGTTTTTATTTTAGGACGAGTCAGTGATTAAAAATAGAACAAATACAGTAAAAGACAAAATGAGTGGGTTCAGCAGGAGTACATTTGTAAAGTATTGCTTTTAGAAGCTGAAATGCTAAATTGTTTTTTCATTGTACAGTTGAATTTTACAAACCTGGAAGAAAAGGATAACCAAATTTACTTTATGGTATACAGTTGACATATACAGTGCTTTGCAAATGAAATCAGACATTTGAAAGTGTTCATATTTTGCTAAATTAAAGACAATTTTAAGCTGGTGCTTGAACTCTTGAACACTGCATTGTACTAGACAGTTTGCAGGAAGGGAAGGCGCAGTTCAGAAGGTTTTGTCGGCTCCTCTGACTATGTCTTTGGTGTGTTCATTTTCACAACGTGGCTGTGTCACTGTTTCTTGCATCAGCACAATCAATGCTGGGCTAATTTGTTACAAATTCCTCCCCATCTAATATCAAACAATGGCCTCTCCTCATTGCATTTGTTTTTCCATTCTGATGGGCCGCATGATAACACAGTGGTTAGCACTGCTGCCTTCCACATTGTGGGTTCCACTTTCACACCCGGTTGCTGTCTATTTAGAGTGGGCACACTCTTCCTGTGTCTGTGTTTGTTTTCTTTTTAATTTATTTTGGTTTTCTTACAGAATTTCCAAAGACATGCAGGTAACTGATGATTCTAAATTGATCCTAAATGAGGGTGAGGTGGACATGTGTATGACGAGGCTCGGCCATGTTTTGGGGTTGCTTTGCTGAGTCTGCCATGGGATGCCTTGAGTCTGTGTAGGGAACAATGAAATCTCAAGACCATCAAGACATTCTGGAGCAAAACATACTGCCCAGTGTCAGAAAGCTCCATCTCGGTCACAGGTCATGGATCCTCCAAAAGGAAAATGACCCAAAACACACAGCTAAAAGCATCCAAGAATGGCTGAGAACAAAACATTAGACTATTCCGAAGTGGCCTCCTATGAGCCGTGATTTGAATCTTATCGAACATCTATGGAAAGAACTGAAACATGCAGTCTGGAGAAGACCCCCTTCAAACCTGACACAGCTGGAGTAGTTTGTTCAGGACAAGTGGGCTGAATAATCTGTTGATACTAGAGGAATTTTCATTGAGAACTACAGGAATCACTAATTTGCAGTGACTGTCCCTAAAGGTTATGCAGCAAAATGTTATTTTTTTCCATGTCATTTTCATTTGTGTCATTATATGAAATATTCTGTAGAATCAAAACTCTGAATCAGAGTCTGATTTTTATTAAAGATAGAATAAACAAGGATGGGCGCCAATTACTTTTGTCAGATTCTCAAATAATTTCAGAGACAAATGTGGGTACTTCTTTTTTTCATGGAGGAGTGCCAGCAAATTTGTCCCCATCTATAACATGCCAATTGTCCTAATACTTCATAAGCAGAATTAAAGATGACATTGTGTTCTTTCCTCAGGCCATCACTCTCATGAACACTTAAGTCAATCTCACAGCATCAGGGACAATACTAGGTAAAACCGTAGTCCAATTCCTTGTATGTGTACCTATACTTGGCCAATAAAGCTGATTCTGATTTTCTGTTCCAAGCATCTTCTAATTTTAAATCTAAATTACTTGCACATACAAACCACCTACACCTGAACACCAGCAAAACCAAAGAGCTGGTGGTGGATTTTAGGAGGCCCAGACCCCTCATAGACCCCGTGATCATCAAAGGTGACTGTGTGCAGATGGTGCAGACCTATAAATATCTGGGAGTGCAGCTGGATGATAAATTAGACTGGACTGCCAATACTGATGCGCTGTGCAAGAAAGGACAGAGCCGGTTATACTTCCTTAGAAGGCTGGCGTCCTTCAACATCAGCAATAAGATGCTGCAGATGTTCTATCAGACAGTTGTGGCGAGCGCCCTCTTCTACGCAGTGGTGTGCTGGGGAGGCAACATTAAGAGGAAAGACGCCTCACGTCTGGACAAACTGGTGAGGAAGGCAAGCTCTATTGTTGGCATGGAGCTGGACAGTTTAACATCTGTGGCAGAGCGAAGGGCGCTCAGCAGGCTCCTATCAATTATGGAGAATCCACTGCATCCACTTAATAGTATCATCTCCAGACAGAAGAGCAGCTTCAGCGACAGACTGCTGTCACTGTCCTGCTCCACTGACAGATTGAGGAGATCGTTCCTCCCCCAAACTATGCGACTCTTTAATTCCATCCGGGGGGTAAACGTTAACATTTAACATTATACATAGTTATTGTCTGTTTTTCACCTGCATTATTATCATTCTTTAATTTAATATTATTTATTGTATCAGTATGCTGCTGCTGAAGAATGTGAATTTCCCATTGGGATTAATAAAGTATCTATCTATCTATCTATCTATCTATCTATCTATCTATCTATCTATCTATCTATCTATCTATCTATCTAGAGCCACAAAAAGAAGCCTATCATTGAGTTGGTTCCCTGCATCAGGATTAAGCATGTTTGGAAAAGGTTATGGTATTGTATATTTGTAATATTTGTAACAGTTCAATAACCAGTTAGAATAACTTCCAAGTTCTGAATATATTTCAGACTTTATTGAAACAACAGGTGCTACTCATAGTATTCCTGTAATCTTGGGTCGACCCAAGCACCTTGCTACACCCCAACCAACAGGACCCTTGCTGCCTGGTCTGCCTGTTTAATAATCCAGCACTTCCCCCCTTAAACTGAGTTACCATCTGAGTAATGCTGAATTGGACAAAGAAGAAAACAATAACAAAAACAACAATAACAATAATCATAATTTATCAACCCCGTGACCCTGTGTTCGGATTCAGCGGGTTGGAAAATGGATGGATGGATGGATGGATAATTTATCAACTTTCTGTGCTCTATTAAGTGCCTTTGCTTTGCTAACACACTATAGATATAAAATAATTCTATTCATTTTCAGAAGTAGTCTTTCAAATAAGTGTTTTCCTCAGTCGAACAGGATATCTTTCAACTGCTGAAACTGTCTCTGCCCTATCTGTGTTCTTCAACTGTGGGCCATTGGGCCCTTCTAAAGGTTCTGGCATTGCAGAGGGATTAATGACTGACCAGTGTTCTGCTTGTTCTGTCCTCCAACTGTCATCTACCAAAGGGACCAAGAGATCATCTTGCTTCGCTGCCCGCTGAGCACATTCACTGGTGAGAGCAGGGATTTATATGGTCTTGCTGTCATTTAGCCATATGGCCATTTTCTGACTCCACTCTCCAAGAAATAGGACCAGTATGCTCAAATATTAAAGGTTTAACGGCCCATTTGTAGACTGTGCACTACGTTAAACCGACACTTAATAAAATCTATCTATCTATCTATCTATCTATCTATCTATCTATCTATCTATCTATCTATCTATCTATCTATCTATCTATCTATTTCATTATATAGTGCCTTTATTTTATAATGCCTATCTATCTATCTATCTATCTATCTATCTATCTATCTATCTATCTATCTATCTATCTATCTATCTATCTATCTATCTAATTCGTCCAAGAAGTCGTGGAGAGCGGACAGCTCCAGGGACCTCTGCAGCAATCTCTTAACCGCCACTCGGTAATCGTTTGCTTGTGTCTGAAACAGAGGGCGTCACATGGCCAACTCTTAGAAAGAAGAAGGAAATCTAGCAGAGCTGAGGTTTAGAGTGGTCGTTTACGGCAGACAGTTGCTTGTGGGTTGTTTGGAAAACTTCAAACGGGATATTATTTTTTTCGAGGCGTGGAAGCATTTTATTTCTTCATGCAAAAAGACACCAGTACTTCAGATGTATTTTTGCCGTCTCTAATGAGTGGTGAGCTTGGTACGGTGTTCCAAGCTTGGAAGAGCGGATGACTAGGGTGCTTCTGAATAGTTGAGATGTTTAGCCCAGAAGGAGGACGCATCTAAATGCGATTGCTTTTGGAGGACAGAGCTGTGCATTGAGTCAGCAAGCTTGGAAAAAAAATACATACACATTTATAAATCTCGCGCGGATTTAATTATCGCGCACAAACGAAAATACACAAGAAGAACCTCGCGTTAGGATGGAGTCGTTTCACACGGGTAAGTACTGCAATTTAACTTTCAGTTTCTGTTATTTATAAATGTGAAGATTTATTGCCGAACCCGGTAGTTATGGCATGTGCTTTTGGATGCGTTTGACTGTGGAGTGCACCGAAAGTAGAAACAAGCTTGCCTAGGGCCTAAATAAGGACAGGGTTGCGTCTGTGCTGTGGGAATTGCTGAGTTTAGACAAACTGCCATTTACAATACGACTACAATCTGGGCACATATTTCTAGTGGAAGGCAGGTTTTTTTCTCAGTTTTCTGATTCAAAATAAAATGAATGTGTTTCATTTTAAAAAGAGGCATACGATTATAATGTAATGTACATATTCAGATGTGCTCTGTGCCCTACCATGGATATATTCACGTGAAATACAAACAAGAGGTGATCAAATTAGTCTTCGAGAGAGACACGGTGGCCACAGGCTTTTGTTTTCTGCCACTGGTGGCACTTGTGTTTCGCATGATCATACTCCTCATTGGCCTGGATATAAATTTTAAAAGGAAACGTCGGGGAATGTTCAGTTCCCACACTGTTTTTAGATTTCACAAAACGATATTTGGTCTCGCAGTTTTCAGATCTCGGGGCCAATTTGGTGAGTTGTGTGCAATTTAACATTAACAGTCCTGATCATTCACCCTGGGGTCTCCCGATCCCTAAGAGTCAGATGCGATTCTTATGGGTGGTGGGAATGTGGCGTCCTTGGTTATTCTCTTTGGGATCAGCATAACAGGTTTTGTTGTTAAGCAGCAGAAAGTTTATAATAACATCGATGCTGTCTTGCAAACAACCGATCCTGGCATGTTGGGAGATTTAAACAACAAAAAAGTTACAATAAAGTAGGAATTATTATGTTGGATATATCGGACTTTATTTGTCCCCCGGGGAAATTGTGCTGTTTACAAAAGCTGAGCAGATAAACAGATAAGTAAATATTATTACTACAGCCCGAGTATCAAATATACACGTAATGAATAAAAGGGGAAAAACATTAATAAAAAGAGAGAAAATCTAATTTGATTAAAGATAAAAAGCGCAGTCAAGGTTATAGTAGAGGCATTATAAAAGCATATTGCTGGTGGTCTAAATGTATGGATGTATATTTTGGACAAAATTAATTAAATAATTACGCAAATAAATATAAATACCATGAGATGTGCCTGTAAGTAAACAACAACTTAAAATGTGAGTACTGTATAAATAATAAGTGCTGCAAAATATATTTTGTTGCTTTTTAAATATATTTTGTATTTATTTATTTCAGTGACACACAAACACACAACATGAAATAAGCCCTGAAATAAACCTTGCCATTCCTTAAAGTTGAGAGGGTGGGCTCTAGCAAGTGCTGTTTTTTGATTGGTGAATGGTAAATGAATCAAATTAATTTGATTGATAAATGAAGAAATAAATACTGTACTTAAAGAAATACTTAACAAAAAATATGTTGTGACACATTTACAGTAGTTATTTATTCTCACATTTTATTTATTGTCTCATTTCACAGTACTTTTATTTATCTGCTTTTGTCAGAAATATTCCTCCATATTAAAGAGCCCTAGTAACCCTTCTTGTCTCACTTCTGCTCAATAATTTGTTGTCTGAAAGTCCTCAGTGTTAGTGTGTCAGGAGAGGATGTGCTGCATTGTTCATAATGGCACTCAGTTTTGTTTTAATTCTTTCCTCCTCTACTGTCAACAGGAGATCAAGAGCTTGTCCTGTAACTGTGCTTGACTTTTTAATTAAGTCGCTGATTCAGTGGGCCTCTTTTGAAGTGATAATACTGGATCAACACACCACAATGTAGAAAATTGCACTGGCCATCACAGAGTTGTAGAACATATAAAGGAAGTCACTACCCACTTTAAAGAAATGCAGTCTCCTAAGGAGCATGTCTGCTCTGCACTTTCTTATATAGTTCCTCTTTGTCACAAAACCAATCCAGTTTGCCATTGATGTGGATCCCCGAGTATCTCCATATCTGCTTTTAGAGTGACCGGATGTAGAGGCTCTTTGGTGCATTGAAAGTACTTTGATTTGCAGATGTTAAGTTGCAGACAATTCTTTCTGCACCTCGAAACAAATCTTCACCAGACTCCCATATTCTGTCTCATCGTCCTTGTCAATACACCCAACAAGTGCAGAATCATCGGATAATTTCTGCAAGTAACATGACCTGGTGTAGTATTTATAGGCCAAGGTGTACAAAATGAAGAGAAAAAGAGACAGGATTCTTCCCTGTGGTGCTCCAGTGTTGCTCGCATCCGTATCAGAAAAACAGTCCTTAAATCTCACAAACTGCAGCCTGCCCATAAGATAGTCCATTAGCCAAGACATGTTAGGCTAATGCACCTGCAGATCCCAGGGCTTAACCCTTAACAGGGATGCCTGGAGGGTATTGAAATTTTAGCGTCAAATTGGTAGATGTGAGCGTATAATGACTCTTCAGAATAAAGGTTTCCTATCCTTAGATCAGGGATAAGCCATCTAGGTTCTGTTGTGCCAAAGCAGCTGCACGTTTTACAGACAAATTCAACGTAGACTAAAGACTGTTTTTTTTTTCCTCTAGCATAACTGGAGCTCAGGTACACCCAGGCTATAGGTTCTAATCAATCTTTTATGTAAATGCATGAATGGCAGCTTCTGCTGTTTTTGTTTCATTCACATAGGGTGCTATGCAAAAGTCTTAAGTCACCCCAGAAAATTATTTTTAAACCTAGTAGTGTGGATGTTAAATGTCCAATTGCTAGGTAAACCACTGTATAACAGTGAATTAATAAAATTGAACATGGTTAGCTTGTTGTTTTAAACTGTCTGATGTGAGTGTGTCTGTGTATGAATGGCCCTTGCAGTGGACTGCTGGCCTACCCAGGGCTGTTTCTTGCCTTAAACCCATTGTTGGTAGGATAGGCTTTTTCAATCCCGTGAACGCTGAAATGGATCAAGGATGTTTAAGATTTGCGGTGGGCTGGCGCCCTGCCCAGGGTTTGTTTCCTGCCTTGCACCCTGTGTTGGCTGGGATTGGCTCCAGCAGACCCCCGTGACCCTGTAGTTAGGATATAGCGGGTTGGATAATGGATGGATGGATGTTTAAGATTGTTATGCTGCAGTATGTCTGAACAAGTGAAGCCTGACAAATAGCAAAAAGACATTTAGTTGGATGCTGGCCACATAATAACAAGCTGAATAGACAGAATGAGACCTGCACTGTAACACAGTGGTTAGAAAAGAAAAACAGATAGCTGAACAGCTGTAATAAAATGAGTAATTTACGTCCTTGTCTTGTTGTAGCAAAGGTATTTAGTGTTTGGATTCATACCTTGTTTGTTGCAATTGTAAGCTGCTCAAGGACAAACTTGTTTTGAGAAATACTAAAAACGCCTGGGCAGAATGCCACCATACTACTTTTGAAGAAAAAAAAAAATACCAAACTTATATTTTAATTTTAAATTAGGCTTCAGGTTTCACCTTTCCTGTACTCCTGAAGTATAGAGATTACAGAATCTCATGCCAGCTCACTCATCCTTTTGAACCAGAGTATTGAACTGTAAACAGTTATGGGGTTCTGTAGAGCAGTTTGCATTTTAAAAGGAAAAGCCTTCATTTATTGCTGGAAAAAAACTGTCTATTTTATCAACCCATACTTGTCTTGTACCCACTTAGTTATTGATGGCAATAGTAGTTTTTCAGTCATGGAATGATGTGTGAGGAATACAAGGTAGAGATCTGAAAAATCCTCAGAATGTTAAGAAACCGACATGTAGAGTAACATAGTGCTGCTCATGGGAGAATCAGATTATTTAATTTAAATAGTCAAAACTTTTATACACATTTAAATTTATTTAAAGTTCAAATCTGAATTTGGCAACCTTACCTGCTAGTGCTTCACCTGTTGAAATATGTTGGCAGTTGTTTGTAAGTT
Organism: Erpetoichthys calabaricus; assembly: GCF_900747795.2. Classification (NCBI taxonomy): domain Eukaryota; kingdom Metazoa; phylum Chordata; class Cladistia; order Polypteriformes; family Polypteridae; genus Erpetoichthys; species Erpetoichthys calabaricus. Next base: position 174,940,551 of record NC_041400.2, on the reverse strand, counting down.
ACTTTTGGATTAAAGAATCGGGTAAAGTACTGTACATGTAATGTAAAAAAGGAGAACGTCATGAAATTGGCTCAGTGGGCAACTATAGGAGTGTTAACAAATAAGATGGCAAAGCAGGTCCATTGATTGTTTGGGTCCCTTTAACAAAGAAAGTGAAAAATGCTGTGTGTTTTGTTTTTTTTCTCCCATTTCCGTTTATACATGTCTGTCTCCAAAGTGATTTTGATGTGATACACATCTGTCTCCGAAGTGATTTTGATGTGATACACGTCTGTCTCCGAAGTGATTTTGATGTGACTTCAGTTACAAAGTTAAGGCAACTTCTCCCTTTTGGTTTCAGTGCTATCCACAGTATTTGTCTCAGGATGTTTTATATTGGTGATCCCATTGCAAAAGGCTCATTTGCAGTCTTCATTTATTGGTATCTCTTGTTTATTCACATCATATCTGAAATACGTATAATAAATGGATACTCAATGTGGAGCACTTGATTTCCAGTCACTAAATACAGTGTACAAAGGCTGGCTAACCTTTCTTTAACCTTGCCAATGAATTGATCCATTATTGAGCACAGCCAGTAGTATTCATTTTTTGTGTGTTCTGCTGCTTCCACTTTGTCAAGACTATACATCTCTTAACAATCACTGTCTGTGTAGTTAGGCATTGGTCAGCTTTAGTTCTACTTATGTGGTACCTCAAACCTGTTTGGGAACATGCCTCATTAATAGTGTTTCATTTCCTGTTTGAGATACAGTGGTAAAGATGAAGCTGGTATGGAAGCACAATTTCACATTTTTATTAAGAACTAGACATTAAGCCCGTTACAATAACAGGCGCTAGAACAGTAGTGGATTCTCTTTGAGAATTTTCTTTACGCTCACTTTCCTGTTCCTCTATAGATCTGTTTGCTCTTCTGAGTCTTTCTCTTTTAGCGTTTTTCAGACGCTCATTATCTTCTTCTTCTTTTTTGGGTGGCATGTTGTTAGTAGATAGTCACAGTAATATAGGCTTGTACGTTCGTAATATTTTCTCTCGCAGTAATACTGGTTTGTATTTCCGTAAAATGCCTGTAATTTTCTCTGACAGTAATACTGGCTTTGATGTCCGTAATATGCATTTAATTTTCTGTCACAACAGTGGGCAATCAGCAGATTCTTCCCAGCAGCTGATGTAATGTGTGACGTGTAGTTGATAATCGTGCTTGTGGCGTCTCTCCAGCAAGTACTGTGCAGTTCCCCAGCAAGTATTTTAATCTGTGCTGGCGTGCAGCTGATTATTGTATGTGTGGCTTCTCCCCAGCAACGGATTTTATGTGCGTGAAAATAAATCTACTTTTAAAAGTCATCCTATTATAATATCATGAAAATTCGTATATTTAGGAAAACCCCTTCAATGACTGACACTTTACAGGGCCAGACTTCTTAATCGCAAATCTGACATCCTCAGAGTGAACACTTGCACAACCATAAACACTAATCCCACCTCTTTGGGGAAGCTGGTCTCCGCGTCTCAGTACCCGATTGGATTTTTCGTGCCTTTTATTTAAAGTCTTACCTCATTTCCAGAAATCCGATTGGATCGACCTCGCGGTATTTTATAGGTCCCGCCCTCTCTGTCTTGTGTGACGCGTCAGGCGGCCTTTGAAGCATTGCACTGTGCCCCGCGCATGTGCACTTCACCAGAAGACACACACACGGACACCTGGACACACACAGGGGTTTTATTAAAGAGGATGTTTGGAATAATAATTCCATATTCCCACAGTAATTCACAGCTTGGAAGGATGATTTAAGCAAATGGCTTCAAGTGATATACGAGGAAAATCTGTTTACTTGTTTTACCTTTTGACGTTGATGGAGCTTCACTAAAAAAAAAAAAACACTAACACAGGGCTTGAAATTCTCTTTTGAAAGGGGTGGTGGGAAATCCCCTTTTAAATTTAATGTGGGGGGGCTGGGGGTTTCAGACTTGGTGGAGGTCATTTACCCACAGTTTAAAAGGTATGTTTGAGGCATTGTTTTAATGTCTTACCCCTTTTGATGTTTACGGTGTTTTTTTCTAAAAAACAAAGAACAAATATTTTTTTCATACAAGTTAGTACATTTTGCATCCCCTGTAGCCTTCTGAGCCCTGGCCTATAACCCAGGTTTGCTTGTGCAGAAGTCCAGCCATACTAATACTACTCAATTATTAATTCAACCAAAACAGCACACACTTTCCCACGTCCTTGTCCTTGAGCATTCTTTCTTACTTGTTTGTATGTGTCACAGAATTTACTTTTCAGATTAAAGTTTAAAGGAAATCAGTCCACCATAAATTTTGTTTTGATTTTACCATACAAATATACTTGAACCTGTTTTTAGCCTTCAATTTAGCAAAGTGTAGTCAAGTTTCTTTTTAAAGCTCAGTTTAAACAAAGGGCACTGCGCGTTGTCTTTGACTCCTGCTGCACAGTTGAGCGACTCCATAGAAGATTTGGATTCCACAGTTCCATGCTCCAGTCAAGAGCAACTGCAACTGGTAGCTAAAATCCTATGCATGGAAGCTTAATAAAAACATGCATTATGAAAAAATATAGTAATTCATAAGTTACAAATTAGGCAGAATTATAAAATAGTAATTCTAAAAAGACGTTAAATATTCTGGCAACAAATAAGAAAATTGCTTACCAGATGTATGGGGAATTAGTAGGAATTATTTAATTTGTGCAGGATACCTGCAATCTTGCACTGAATTTCAAGCCCTGTAGTGGCATAGCTGTATCTCCACAAAGGAAAAATGTGTTAAAAGTATGGATTTTGTGTTTCTGAAGGGGGTGGTACAGCCCAGGCAGACAGGCAAATGTGAGAGCTTTTTCTCCCTAGGTCTGTCTGTGTTAACTGGCTGGTGTTAAAAAGACTGCATGCTCCTACATTGCTCCTCAGAAAAAGTTATGTAGCTGTGAGTTTATGGAAGGTAAAGACATTTTTTTTAACTTAGATTTTTATCAACTCATGTCTACAAGATTTCTCTGCAAGCAGCAGTTGGCAGAACATTGTGCAAGCAGCAGTTGGCAGGACATTGCTCCCACAATACTAGCTTCGGTAAGAAAATTGACTTGCTTGGTTAGGTGTATTTTTGTGTCACTGCCAACTATATGCCTTTGCACTGAGTCACTTCATTTGTTGGTGTCTGTTGTGGCTGAATTAGCATCAGATCATTGTGTTTCCCTTTAGCTTCACCATCTGAGTGAATAAAATAGCACACATTTACTTTATTACATAAACTGTGAGCCTCCCAAGCTTCTGCTGCCAGAAAAATAAATAGACATTGAACTGCTTAAATTGAATGAGCCGTGAATTTTATTTTGAGTTGTGGGGCATTCAGGTGTGAAAGGACAGCTCATAATAACACAGAACGAACATATTAACTAAACACGCTGCATGATTTAATCAAAGTACTCTGGAGCTGTGCTGCAGCATTAACCCTTCTATGGCCATTTTTCATTTCTCTACATACCCTCTCTGTAGTAGAACATTGCACCTTTATAAAAGAACGATCATTATATCCATGATACCTTTCTGGGTTAGGGTGGTCCCCTGTTGGTCCTCTGTTCCATGAAGTGGAATTTTTTCAGGCAGTTGTGGCATCATTTAATGGAGCAAATAGTACTTGATTTTTTTTTATAGGTCTTCAATGGTATGTTGTAACTGGCCCAAGATTGAAATTTAAACAAGCATTTAACATAAAAATGGTGGAGCTCATTCTCTGCCAAGAGTAAAGTGGATAAACTACAGGCCACAGCAGAGACGCAGCACTTCTATTTTTATTTATATATATATATATATATACACTGTTCAGCCGCAACAATAAAAACGACCTTCTTGATAATGTATAGGTTCCCCTCGTGTTGCCAAAACAGCACTAACACATTTAAGCAAAGACTCCACAAGACCTCTTGAAGGTATCCTGTAGTATCTGGCACCAAGAAGTTAGCAGCAGATCCTTTAAGTCCTGTAGGTTGCGATATTCACTTTAACCTTGTAGTTTATTTTGTCATTAAAGTAGACCATTGTAAACGTCATTTTAAAACCGACCCAGTTGTTAAATTTCTCTGTGCTTCTTGGGCTTCCTCCTGAACTGAAAGCAGCAATCGCCACACAGAACACATTACATTTATGGTATTCCAGCTCTCTTCTCATTTAGAATCCTTAGATTTATACTTGATCTCACGTTCATGATGAAATGCATTGAAGTATGTATGTTACATTTTATAGATAAGTCATTAACTTCATTTAAATAATGAATACTGATAATAATTACACATGTGGGGGCGGCTTGGTGGCAGAACTGTATCGCTGCTGTCTTGCAGGGAGTCATGTCGTTTGTGTTTCCTGCTTGGAGTTTGCATGTTGTGCTGGTGGATTTCCACAGTGTGCTCCATTTTCCTCCCAAAGACATGAAGGTTAAGGTATTTGGTGATGCTAAAAATGACACTAGTGTATGTGAGTGCTTGTGTTCACCTTGCAATGAGCTGATGCCCCGTCCAGGGATTTTGTTTCTCTCTCGCACCTGATGCCTGCTGGAATGGGTGCGTCCCTGGATTGATGGCAGTAATCATTAAACACCCATCCTTTTTAGAGATATTGTGGCAAGATGTCCTCGGAATTTAATGGATGTTTCAGGCAATTCACAACACAGCAAAGCTGAATGTTTTCTCACCATGATGATATCTCGCACTGTCACCTAGTGGAATCTTCCAGATGTACATAAAATATACCCTGAAATATAAACAGTACAATGCTTGTGTAGCAGTAGTGTCCGTTGGAGCACACGTCGTGTTAAGTATAAACTCGGCCTAACTAGTTTGCTGCTACGCAGCCCCAAATGCAGCCAGCTGTGATGCAGTGTGTGTTTTCTGACACCAATATCCAGCATAAAATTTTTCAGTAATTTATGCTACATTATCTCTGCACCAGATGGGCTAGCCTTTGCGTGGCCACACACATCAGTGATTCTTGTGCACCCATAATCTGGTTGTTGGTTCACTGGTTGTCCTTCTTTGGATCACTTTTTGTAGGCTCTAACCACTGCATACTGGGAACACCCCACAAGACCTGCCATTTTAGAGATGCTGTGACCCAGTTGTCTTGCCATCACAATATGGTCCTCATCAAAGTCGCTTAGAAAATTACGCTTGCCTACTTTGCATTTCTTTTTTGTGCTTTGAACATGTCACATTTAAGAATTCACTGTTCACTTGCTGCCTAATATATCCAACCTTTTTACAGGTGCCATTGTAATGAGATAATTATGTTATTCATTTAATCTGTCAGTGGTTTTAATGTTGTGGCTGATCTCTGTGTGTGTGTGTGTGTGTGTGTGTGTGTGTGTGTGTGTGTGTGTGCGCAAATATATCATGTACGACTAAGTGTTCTGAAAAGAATCTTTCTTTTTTAATTTGCTGTTCAGGAGCATTTACTATGCACACCCAGCTTTACATTCTAAGCGATTCAAAGTTCTGACCGGAAAAAATAGATTTATAAAAAGGCTTCTACTGTGGTGTGGGTGTTTTTTTTTTTTTTTTTTTTTTTTTAAGCGGAAATAAATTTTTTACTAAAGTATAAGGCAGAATAACACCACCACATTAAGTAAGGCAAAGCTCTGCTTCCTACACTTCCTCGCAGGACATATATATTGTTATAAGTGGAGTGATGTTAGTGTAGAGACTGGTATTCATTGGTGCAATCTCAATAGGAAAAGAGTTATTTCTTGGAAGTTTTTCTGCTTTTCTCTAATTCTCCTGTGTCTGTTTTATTTTGAGGGTCGTGGCATTAAGACAGTTCTATTATTTACTTGCATTTATAAAAAAAAAAAAAAAAAAAAACTTTGTGTATGGCAAAACAGAATAAAAGTTTTGTTTCCTCCTTGTCTTTATACCACTTCACCCTATTTCATTAAAGAGCATTACCTATAAATAAAACACATTGTCCTGTCCTGATGCTTGATGGTAACCTGAGAACAGCTATATTCTGTACAGCTAAATTTACTTTCCAAGTAATCTTAACCTAAGTGTTTTTTTGGCATTGCATGTTCAGTTTCTAATGAAAATAACTAATCCAAATTAAAAAGGCTTCTTTCCATTTTCTCAAAGTAGGTTAACATTTTGTAGGTTATCATTGACCTACAATACATTTTATGCTTAACAGCCCACTCATACGAGGCAAGAGCCAGTCCTGAGTGACATATAAATATCAACATCTGTACTTGTGTGTTTGTGCTCATATCAGGTCAGTCAATAGTTGCTGATAGCACCTCTTCATACCATGGGAGGATAGTGGATGGAGGAAAAAAAAATTGTTGATGGTTTTGGATTATTGTCTTTTATTAATGTTTACTTCTAGAGCTTTATTTTTCTGTTATTGTAGTTTATATTCATACGGCTCTAGGACTAAATGATGATTTAAATGTTAGATTGCTGTTTTGTGATTTTTGGTTCTAGTGTTGTCTGTTTTTCTTTTGAACTCCCTTTTATAATAGTATTCTTAAACATTCTTAATCCAGTTCCGAGGGTGTGGTGGGGCTGGTGGTTTGGATACTTTCCCAAACAGTGCTAGGCTCAATGCAGGAACCCCACCCTGGACAGTATACCAGTCCCTTCCAGGGACACCTCTTGTACCCACTTGCACTTTCACAGAGAAAATTGGAATTGGTATTTAACCTAACATGCTCATTTTTGGAGGGGTAGAGAAAAACCCATATGGGCAAGGGATGAATTTGCAACTTTCATATAGACAGCAGGTATGGGATTTGAACCTAGGATACAGGATTAAGTAAGGCAGCAGTGCTTGTACAGGTGCTGGTCATAAAATTAGAATATCATGACAAAGTTGATTTATTTCAGTAATTCCATTCAAAAAGTGAAACGTGTATATTAGATTCATTCATTACACACAGACTGATGTATTTCAAATGTTTATTTCTTTTAATGTTGATGATTATAACTGACAACTAATGAAAGTCCCAAATTCAGTATCTCGGAAAATTAGAATATTGTGAAAAGGTTCAATATTGAAGACACCTGGTGCCACACTTTAATCAGCTAATTAACTCAAAACACCTGCAAAAGCCTTTAAATGGTCTCTCAGTCTAGTTCTGTAGGCTACACAATCATGGGGAAGACTGCTGACTTGACAGTTGTCCAAAAGACGACCATTGACACCTTGCACAAGGAGGGCAAGACACAAAAGGTCATTGCTAAAGAGGCCGGCTGTTCACAGAGCTCTGTGTCCAAGCACATTAATAGAGAGGCAAAGAGAAGGACAAGATGGGGTAGAAAAAAGTGTACAAGCAATAGGGATAACCGCACCCTGGAGAGGATTGTGAAACAAAACCCATTCAAAAATGTGGGGGAGATTCACAAAGAGTGGACTGCAGCTGGAGTCAGTGCTTCAAGAACCACCACGCACAGACGTATGCAAGACATGGGTTTCAGCTGTCGCATTTCTTGTGTCAAGCCACTCTTGAACAAGAGACAGTGTCAGAAGTGTCTCGCCTGGGCTAAAGACAAAAAGGACTAGACTGCTGCTGAGTGGTCCAAAGTTATGTTCTCTGATGAAAGTAAATTTTGCATTTCCTTTGGAAATCAAGGTCCCAGAGTCTGGAGGAAGAGAGGAGAGGCACAGAGTCCACGTTACGTGAGGTCCAGTGTAAAGTTTCCACAGTTAGTGATGGTTTGGGGTGCCATGTCATCTGCTGGTGTTGGTCCATTGTGTTTTCTGAGGTCCAAGGTCAACGCAGCCGTCTACCAGGAAGTTTTAGAGCACTTCATGCTTCCTGCTGCTGACGAACTTTATGGAGATGCAGATTTCATTTTCCAACAGGACCTGGCACCTGCACACAGTGCCAAAGCTGTTCTTGATTGGCCAGTAAACTTGCCTGACCTTAACCCTATAGAAAATCTATGGGGTATTGTGAAGAGGAAGATGCAATACGCCAGACCCAACAATTCAGAAGAGCAGAAGGCCACTATCAGAGCAACATGGGCTCTCATAACACCTGAGCAGTGCCACAGACTGATCGACTCCATGCCACGCCGCATTGCTGCAGTAATCCAGGCCAAAGGAGCCCCAACTAAATATTGAGTGTTGTACATGCTCATACTTTTCATGTTCATACCTTTTCAGTTGGCCAACATTTCTAAAAATCCTTTTTTTGCATTGGTCTTAATTGATATTCTAATTTTCCGAGATACTGAATTTGGGACTTTCATTAGTTGTCAGTTATAATCATCAACATTAAAAGAAATAAACATTTGCAATACATCAGTCTGTGTGTAATGAATGAATCTAATATACAAGTTTCACTTTTTGAATGGAATTACTGAAATAAATCAGGTTTGTCATGATATTCTAATTTTATGACCGGCACCTGTATGTATACCATGCCACTTTCTAGCTCAGATAAGCTTTTTTATTCATACTGATACATTTCAGTGACAGGACACTGTACTCTGCTTTGACTATGATATTTTCCTTGTGAATAATACATTAAAACAAGTAGTTGTAATGATTATACCAAGCTAAGCTCAATATTTTTATGTGAACAATCATGGAGATTTGTTTTCATTTCATGGTATACTTCGAAAACATTACGTAGAGACTCTTGAGCTGTGGTTTTAGCGTGATTTTATTGGACTGCTAAGAAGGAAAATGTTTTCTTTTTTTTCTTTCCTGTATTGCATTTGAAATTCAGCAATGCCTCCATTTGCACTATTGAAGCCAATGGTGGCTGCCTTGAAAACTTTTCAGAAATTGTCAAGTAAGGAGAAAAACTTTGCTGTTCTGCTGTTACATCTGTAATAATAATTTATTTTATTACAGATATAGTTGTTATGTTGAAAAGTACCTGTTGATGAATGTAAGATTACTGAACTGTAGAGAAAGAAAAAGCCTGGACATTGCAGCTTACCAGCTCTTTATTTAGAATAATTATTGTATCGTTCTCGGTCAATCTTAGACCAAATATATACTAATTTCTGCTGTGTAGGGAATAATTTAATGAAAAAATGTTCATTACAAGTATATGTTTAAGTCCCCACACCTACCTGTAGGTTCTCTCTCCCTAGAACTCAAAGAAATGAATTTGAAATACTGCTATGGTACAAACTAATTGAGCAGTTGAAATATTTTTAATAAGTAAAATAAATAAGAAACAAGAGTTTTTAAAGTTTGGTTTATTCCTATATAGAATAGTTTGGAAAGCTGTTACTATATTTTGAAAGTAAAAACATGCACCTTGAGATGAAAAATAAAAAAAGCAAACTTTTTCAACGCCTCTGTTCAGAATCCATTCAGTTTTATATACAGTATCCTTAATATAATTGCAATTGCATTTAGTAGTTTTTCACATTATTGTGTATGGAATGATTTGTGAAACAAAAAAAAACTGTCTAAGGTCTCTAGACAATGAGTGAGCAAAATGGGTTAAGTAAGCCAGAGGATGGACCCTATTTTCTTTTCAGTTGGGTTCAAAATGGAAAGCTATTCAGTCCTTCTTCCACTGGGTAAGGTGTAATGTTACAGTATGTTATATTCTGAAGTTAACATCTGATTATTGGCATCCTAATTTTCTGTGTTTTTATAGGTTGTCACAAACTTGACCACAAGTCATAGCAAGGTTTGGGGCAGTGCAGCGACCCATATAATTGGTATCCTGGCTGCAAAATTGTAAAAATGTTACATAGCACTGATGTGCACAAAACCAAGTCCATAACAGAACTGAGGGAATAGGGAAAAGGTGGAGGCTTTTAAAGGGGAAGACAGGAAGTGAGGTCAAAGGGGTCGGCTCATAAGGGTCTTCAACCATAGGCTCGAGCCCGGACATAACATCACAGGGGCCGGAGCCAGCAAGGTCTTCTTCTATAGGCTCGGACCCAGAAGTGACGTCAAGAGGGCCAGGTGGAATCTCCCGCGAATGGTCTGCAGGAAAGGAAGAAAAAGAGTCAGTGCACTCTGCCACATCCCGGTCTGATTCGGAAATTGCCCTTACTCAAACCCTTAAGCTGTCTCCCATGCGCACGTGTGTGACAAGGTATTATTATACAATACAGTTTATTTTTGTATAGCCCAAAATCACACAGGAAGTGCCACAATGGGGTTTAACAGGCCCTGCCTCTTGACAGCCCCCCAGCCTTAACTCTCTAAGAAGACAAGGAAAAACTCCCAAAAAAAACCTAGTAGGGAAAAAATGGAAGAAACCTTGGGAAAGGCAGTTCAAAGAGAGACCCCTTTCCAGGTAGGTTGGGCGTGCAGTGGGTGTCAAAATAAGGGGGTCAATACAATACAATACACAGAACAGAACAGAACAAATCCTCAATAAAAAAATAAAAAATTTTTTAGAAGTACGGAGCAGAATTTAACAGTAGATGATGTCACATAATAAGATTTAGATAATTTTAGACTCCTGGAGACCTCATCCATCAAGCTGCCTCCCCCATTTGGCCATTCCATGGCTGAAACAGTGTTGGGCCAGCCAATACGAAGAAAGGACCCCTCTTTCTCACGATTCCTGCGATCCTCCATCAGCGATGACTTTACCTTAGGCAGGCAAAACAACTTGGCAGGTGGGCCATGGCACCAAGTGCCACATTTGAGTACCGAGAAAAGAAACAAAATAGGTGAGGGTTAGTATCCAATTCTAACTATCATGTTACTTATATTTTAGTGCTAATGACTAACAACAGAGATGCAGTACGTACAGTTAATCAGCAGCTCTAGTCAGGATATGCTAAACTGAAGTAGTGAGTCTTCAGCTGGGATTTAAAAGCTGAGATCGAAGGGGCATCTCTTATAGTAGCAGGCAGACCATTCCACAGTTTAGGGGCCCTGTAACTAAAAGCTCGACCTCCCATTGTTATTTTATTAATCCTTGGAACCATAAGCAGACCAGCATCTTGAGATCTTAATGTGCGCTCTGGTTTGTAAGTCCTGATAAGTTCAGACAAGTAAGCTGGACCTCAGCCATTTAATGCTTTATATGTTAAAAGAAGGATTTTGAAATCTGCCCAAAACTTAACCGGGAGCCAGTGTAAGGATTTAAGAACTGGAGTTATGTGTTCGTATTTTCTTGTTCTTGTAATAATTCTTGCAGCCGCATTTTCTATTAACTGGAGGCTGTATAAAGAACAGTTTGAACATCCAGTGAACACTGCATTGCAGTAGTCAATCCTACTAGAGATAAATGCATGAATTAATTTCCCAGAATCCTGTTTATTTAGAAAGCGCCTTAATTTCCTAACATTTTTAAGATGGAAGAAACATGTTTTGGACAACTTTGTAATAGGCACTTTAAATGACATGCTAGAGTCAAAGATAACTCCTAGATTGCGGGCTGATTCAGTAAAATTAATTGGGATTCCAACTGAGTTAAATGATGACAAAATATTGTTATGATCAGCGTCATTCCCTCCAACAATTAACATCTCTGTTTTATCTGTATTTAAAGACAAGTAGTTCTCATTCATCCACTCCTTTAATTCTCTAACACAACTAATTAAAGACAACATCGGAGAAACTTCATCTAATTTAAATGAAAGGTATAACTGGGTGTCATCTGCATACGAGTGAAAATTAACATTATGTTTCCTAATGACAGATCCCAGTGGAAGCATGTAAAGTGAAAACAGTAAAGGTCCAAGTACTGAGCCCTGCGGGACACCATATTGAACTTCTGTGTATAATGATGGAGTACTGTCAGCACATTTCTGTACATATTGGAATTGATTTGATAAATAAGAACTAAAACAAGCGAGCATGGTGCCTGTAAGCCCAACATCATTTTCTAGCCTGTGTAGTAAAATAGAATGGTCGATGGTGTCAAATGCTGCACTTAAGTCCAACAACATAATTACAGTGGAGATTCCTTCATCGGAGGATATCAGAATGTCGTTTACAACCCGCGTTGGCGCCGTTTCTGTACTATGACCAGTGCGAAAACCACACTGGAATTTCTCAAATAAATTGTAATGCGTAAGGTGTGACTGAAGCTGATTGGCAACTACTTTTTCTAGTATTTTAGAGAGAAACGGTAGATTTGAAATAGGCCTATAATTATTTAGTATGTGTGGGTCTAGATCTGACTTTTTAAGTAATGGTTTAATAACTGACACTTTTAGTGTATCAGGTACTGTGCCATGCAATAATGAACTACTGATAATGTTTAGAATAGGCGCTGCAAGAACATTCATTGCACTTTTTACTAGTTTTGTTGGCACTGGATCTAGGGAACAAGTAGTGGGCTTCATTTTAGAAATTAAAGTTAAGACTTCCTGCTCAGTTACAGGATTAAAATTACTAAAGTGCTGAATGCAATGTGAGACAGGGTCTGCTAAGCCAGTATTTGGTTTGTAGTGCGATGCAGAGATCTGGGATCTTATATTTTTAATTTTCTCATTGAAGAAGTTCATAAAGTCTGTACTGCTAATATCTGTTGGTATTTTGCACTGTTGATCTGAATTTCCATTTGTTAATTTAGCCACTGTTCTACACCGCACCCAAGGATTTTTATTATTGTTATTTATTAATGTGGAATAGTATTCTGAGCAAGCTTTAAAGAGCGCTTTTTTATATTTATTAACACTCTCTGTCCATGCAATTTGAAAGACATGTAGCTTTGTTGTTCTCCATCTGCGCTCCAGTTTTCAACACTCTAATTTAAGAGCTCGAGTGTTTTCATTAAACCAGGGAGAGCTTCTATGTGCTTTGATCACTTTTGTTTTAAGGGGAGCCACTGTGTCCAGAGCATCTTTCAAGGTCACATTATAATGTGATGTTAGCTGATCTAAATTGTTTTCCACATTTACATTTGATATTAACTGATCTGAATGGTTTTCCGCAGTTACACTCGACTTACTCAAAGTATCTATAAATATTGAAGCAGAATTACAATCTAGATGTCGCACTGTCTTTGTTTTAATCTGGGAGTGTGTTGACAAGGGCAGGACTATATCAAATTAATTAAGTAGTGATTGGAAATAACTTCATTTAATGGAGTGATATTTAAATTTTGAATTTCAACTTTGTAAGTTATAATTAAATCTAATGTGTGGTTATGATTATGAGTTGGACCTTTGACAATCTGACAAAATCCTACTGAATTTAACAAATAAGTAAAACATTTGCTAAAAGTGTCAGTTTCCACATCAATGTGTAAATTAAAAACCCCCATCAGTACTACATGATCATAATTTATAGACAGCAGAAGGATGTGTGCAGGGTGCAGTACTCCGAGGTGAGAGTGGGTTAGGGTATAATATATAATATATAATATATAATATATATAATATTATAGCCAAATCAGATAGAAGGTGGTCTGTAGACTAGCACTATAATTGTGTTGGAATCTGTTTTAATATTTAAAATGAATGCCTCAAAGGATGTAAAGTTGCCTAAATTTTTAGAAGTGATTTGCATTTTGTTACAATGAATTATTCCAAGGCCTCCTCCTCGACCAAAATCTCCAGACTTATGAAGGAACGAGTAGCCATCTGGTGACGCTTCAGCTAGGGGAACAGTGTCACATTTACTAAGCCAGGTTTCAGTGAGAAGACATAGATCAGATTTTGTACTTAATATAATATAATTTACCAAAACAGCTTTAGTGCCAAGAGAGCGAATGTTCAGTAAGCAGCATTTAAAACTGCATGGTTCTTTCTGAACTGCTGATATATTTTTTGTTTTAATTTGAAGTAAATTTCTATTACAGATGCCCCTGGTGGAGGGTATGGTTTTATCCCTTGGTCTAATTATACACCTTATTTTTTGGTTATCAATTAATTTAAAGTTTGTATCAAGACTAAATTTACTGGATGCCCCATGACAAGGATTATGGGTAACAGCTTCAGGAAAGTAACAGGTGGGATAAACAACAACCTGTGATTTAAGGTCACATGACTGCAGCCTAGATGGTGCTCTAATCAGTCAACCAGGCAGTTTTGCTGCCATATTTTGGGATAATACATAAGATCCCCTCCAGTTAGGATGAAGACCATTTCTTCTGAAAAATCCAGGCCTTTCCCAAAAATCATCCCAATTGTTCACAAACGCTATGCTTTTGTTTGCACACCAGGTTTCTAGCCAGCAGTGAAGGGAATGCAATCTGCTATAAATCACATCCCCTCTATGTAATCTTGGTAAGGGGCCAGATACAACTAAATTCCAACATTTTCTTTTGGCTTTGATGCATAGAGAGATGAAGTTCCTCTTTAATACCTCAGATTGCTGTGAATAAATATCATTAGTGCCGACATGCAGCAAATAAGGTAGATACTTCATCGTCGGCGACACGGTCCAATGCGGCCTCTATGCCAGAAATCTTGGCCCCAGCGAGGCACTTAACATTAACTGCTGGTTTAACACAGTTTGGAATTCTAACATTCCGCACTATGGAATCGCCAATTATGAGCACTTTCTTATTCTCAATTTCCACAGGCACGCTGCGGAGTGCTGAGAATCTGTTCTGGGTCCGAATTGGTGACCTGGGTGCCGGGGAACTACATTTTGGATTCTTAGACCCCCGTCTTACTGTTACTTCCTAAACATTACATGAGAAAGTAGAATTTGGATGAGTTTGTAAGGCCTAAATAAAGGAAACGTTCCATGAAACTACACCTTGAAATTTTTTTAAGAGTAGTAGGACTTGTACTAAACAAATCATTTCCAGCTCAATAAACTAAGAACAAAGACCTCAACATACCAGACTGAGTGAGTGCAGCACTTGATCTATGCCAGCTCCACTTACTTCCTTGGAGACATGTCTTAACTTAGTTTTTTCATATTTGTTAACACCCTATAATTACACTTTTGTATTATGTCTGAAGTTTACCAGAGAGACCACCTGTTATGAAGAGTATGAACAAAGACATTTTAAGTGTTGAACTGGTACTTCCTTCAGGCAGTCTTACTGATAAATGGTTAGAACATTAGAACACTCTAGATGAGAACAGGCCATTCAGCCCAACAAAGCTCGCCAGTCCTAACATTCTTCCAAAAAAACATCAAGTCGACTTTTGAAAGTCCCTAACATCTTAATGTCTTCCACACTACTTTGTAGGTTATTCCAAGTGTCTATCGTTCTTTGTGTAAAGTTGTTTGTGCGAAATTTACCCTGAACAAGTTTCCAACTGTGTCCCCGTGTTCTTGATGGACTGATTTTAAAATAACAGTCTCGATCCACTGTACTAATTCCCTTCATAATTTTAAACACTCCAATCATGTCACCTCTTAATCTTCTTTTGCTTAAACTGTATAGGCTCAGCTCTTTTAATCTTTCCTCATACTGTAATTCATCCCCTGTAGCCCTGGAATCAGCCTAGTAGCTCTTCTCTGGACCTTTTCTAATGCTGCTATGTCCTTTTTGTAGCCTGGAGACCAAAACTGCACACAGTACTCAAGATGTGGCCTCACCAGTGCATTATAAAGGTTGAGCATAACCTCCTTAGACTTGTACTCCACACATTGTGCTATACAACCTAACATTCTGTTAGCCTTCTTAATGGCTTCTGGACACTGTCAGGAAGTCGAATGCTTAGAGTCCACTATGACTCCTAAATTCTTCTCATAAGGTGTACTGTCGATTTTCCGACCGCCCATTGTGTATTCAAACCTAATATTTTTACTTCCTATATGTAATACTTTACATTTACTGACATTAAATTTCATCTGCCACAAATGTGCCCAAGCCTGTATGCTATCCAAGTCCTTCTGTGATGATATAACGGATTCCAAATTATCTGCTAATCCTCCTATCTTGGTATCATCTGCAAACTTAACCAGCTTGTTACTTATATTCCTATCTAAATCATTTATTATATATCTTCCTGTTGTATTTATACTGAACAATTCCCTTTTATTTTTAATGCTCTTATCATCATACTTCATGTTTCATTCATATATAAGGTTAAAGATAGGTGAGAGAATTATGATATTTTAGCATTTTTCAGAACGTTGTACGTGTACAATATAGCATGGTTTGGTATGATGTATTAATGGAGGAAGCAGGTCCCGTTCAAGTTTAGAAGTTGCACTGTTTTTTCCTTTACCAGAGTAAGGTGACGTTAGGTTGGGGAGCATGCACTGGTACAGCACGTTGCCGCACCCACCACATGACGAAACCGCTCAGGATCCTGGTTGACAATCCCCCAGGCAGACACGCTGTCCAGTCCCATCCCCTGGAAATGACCATCTATCTGCCACAACCAGGTGTTACTTGGAAGTCCCCTTGGCCTGGTCCAGCTGCTCTGATCCTCAACAGTGAGAATCCTGTGAGCTGAATCATCCTTGGGGATTATGCCACATGGCCATAGTGCTGTAACTGATGCCCTCTCACAATGCAGGTAATGTTCCTCATTCAGGACTCCATGAGCAGCCGCTAATTTGACACAGTCAAACCAGCGATACCCAAGGATTCTCCAAAGAGACACAGTACTAAAGGAGTCCAGTCTTTGTCTCAGGTCTCTGTATAGCATACATGTCTCGCAATCATACACCAAAATAGCAAACAAAGTCGACACTCTGCTGATGGCTTTGCCTAAGATGTCATTAAAGGCCTGGATCTTGGTTTTTATTCAGGACACTCGCAAGCCCAGACCGACTCATCACTCTGCAAAGATCACAGCTTTGTTGGCAAAGTCGAGATCCATGAATCTTTTTTCACCAACAGATGCCCCACAGCCATTGGACCCTACAACTCTGCCCATCACCCAATCCATGCAAGCACTAAAGAGAGTAGGAGCAAGTACACCCCGTGAAGAACCCCCAAATGCCTCCACTCTGCACAGCACTCACAGTACAAGTTTACAGGCCAGCCATGATATCCAACAACTTTGGGTGGATCTTGCCAAGTCTAAGGATGCCCCACAGGGCAGTTTGATCAGCTGAGTCGAACATTTTATGAAAATCGACAAAAGCTGCAAAGAAACTTTGCCAATATTTGTGTTTGCACTCCAAGAGAAACCTCAGTGCCAGGATGTGGCTGACAGTAGACTTCTTAGGAATAAAATTAGATTGCTCTGGTAAATTTTGCCTAGAATAATGATAGTGTTTTAGTATCATGAATGCACTTCACTTGCATTTGTACCGTACATTGGCAAAATATCAGACAGTTATAATCTTGCATCCATCCACCTTCCAATCCCACTTTTCTTGAGTAGGGTTCCAGGGAAGCTGGAGCCTATGCCAGCAAACGTGGAGTGCAAAGCAGGAAAAATTCCTGGACAGGGCGCCAGTCCATAGCAAGATAATCACACTTACACACATTAGGGCCAATTTGGCAATGGCAGTTCACCATATCTACATGTCTGTGGACAACCATTGGAAACCCACACAGCCATGGGGAGAACTTGCAAACTTTGTGCAGGAAGCACCCAGGATGTGTACCCTGGCTTCTTCACTGCGGGGCTGCAGCATTACGACTACCCCACTATGCTGCTCTTTGGGCGACCATGCATTATTTATCAGAATTTTGAATTCAGGACAATCGGTGCAATTTTATTTATTGTAGTTTGTGTACCAATACAGATGTGCCCTAAAAAATCTTCTGCATGTTTTTTTGAATTTTTCAGATTAATTTTTAAACTTACTTTTAAAAAAGTAACATCTTGTCAAAGGAATTTCTTTGTATTTTAATTGTAATATTGGAATTTTAATTTAGTTTTTTTTTTTTTTTTTTTAGTTTATATTTTTTGCAGCATTCATTTTGAATAGAGACACAGGTTGTATATCAGTCAGTTAGTGGACCATATAGTTTATTGCAAGTTAGATAATAAAGAAAAAAGCAAAGATCTAAGGATCACTTTTAATGAGCCATCAGTTTTGACTTCGACTACACATCCATCACCTCCATGCCCCATTAGTTTAAGAATATTATTGATTTCAAATAATAAGCTTTAATAAACTTAATAACACTTTTTTTATATTTCTGTAATTAATATTACTGGTACAGCTCTTAATACAATCCTTCTCTAAAAGAACCCCATCCTCTCTAAAGAAACTGTTCCATTTCTCACGTACAATATTATTAGAGTAGCAAACATAGGATTTAATGGTTATTTATAGATAAGAATTGGCAGGCTTGTTCTTTGACCTCTGAAATACATAATCCACTTTCTATGCAAGTAGCAATCTATAAAAAGGAGCAGTTTACTGTGGTGGAAGGCTGTTAAACTAACAAGATTAATTTTAATTGTGAAATAACATTGGTTACATTGTTAGTTTTAAATAAGTTATATGAAATTGCATCTTGATAAATGTTACTAATATTGTAGAGAAAGAATAGCACAGTTCTGTCTTTATTCATAATGTAAGATTTTTATAAAGTCAATTTAGATAAACAAAGTTTCTACATTTTCAACTTCTGCATTATATTACTTCCGCTTGATTAGATCTGGAATTTGTTCATTTTTATATAATTTTTTTTGCAACAGTAAGGACATTTTTACAATTTTGAAGTTTACCGTAGTTGCAATGTGCTTATTAGTGGAACAGGTTTACGATGCAGTGTCAAGCTGAAAAATTTGTGATTAAAATCGAGGTTTATTAGGAGAAACAAGAATGCCATATTTACATTACTTTGGATGAGTTTGGGAGGGATTTACAGGCATCAAAAGCCGGGCACTGTGAAATATAAGACTAAACAGTCATAGAACTGGAAAGGATAACTCTTCAACCTTGATTTTAGTTTTAAGATTTTAGTTTTAAGACTGATGGTATTAGACCTAGGTGTGTTCAGTGACATAACCTGCTATCGATACCTAGAATTCTATTTAAAGACGAGCCAATAAAGAATGCCGATATGAGTACTTTTAAAGCAATGAAGCTAGATTTTCAACAACAGACCTATGTAAAGGATACAATTTGCAATTAATTTTTTTATTAAGTTACTGAAGAATTTTATTAACATAATTAACAGTAACGTGTAAGTCGGGGACTGAATTTCACTTTGACGAATGGATTCATCTCTCATGCAACACATTTATAGACTTCAGGGGAAATTTCAAAGCGAGTTTAAAATGAGACTACATCATTATCGTCATAATCACAGCCATGAGCACCACCATCTGTTTAATTATCATTTTCCTGGTTTACCCAGGTTAGTCGATTGTCCCCCACCAAATCTTTTTCTTTTCCTGTTTGCAGTCCTTGACATCCTTTTTGGGATGAGACCAATTCTTTTAAAATAGTCTGACATTACCCCTAATAAAGTCTTGATTGTCTTCCCTCTGGGCCTCACTGCTTCAATCTTATGTAACAAAAATTTGTCAAATATAGATCATTTGTTGTTTTGCGAGTTAAATATGCATTTGTACATTTAAAAAATTACCTGAATAATAATAATAATTCATGAAAAGTAACATTTCATGCAATTTGTTTCTTGCTCCCTCTACTTTCCCCTTTTGTATTACAGTGATACCTTGAGATACGAGTGGCCCAAAATACGAGTTTTTTGAGATACGAGCTGTCACTAGGTCGATTTTTTTGCCTTCAGCTATGAGCCAAAATTCAAGATATGAGCCAGCTTCGGTGACATCACAGCCAGTGTTGAGTTTTAATTTTGTTTTTTTGTTTTTTTTGGTACAGTTATTTAGCTAATTTTTTTTGTATAACCATGAGTCCTAAGATGGTAAGTGTAAAGAATAGTGGTGAGAAAAGGAAAAAGGTGATATCCATGGAATTAAAGCGTGAGATAACAGACAAACATGAGCATGGCGTAAGAGTAAGACTTGGCAACGCAGTATGATCGCACTACTTCTACGATATGTACTATTCTGAAGCAGAAGGACTCGATAAAGGCCATAACTCCAGCTAAGGGTGTTAAAATTATTTCAAAGCTACGCAACTCTGTCCATGAAAAGATGGTGAACCTACTGTATTTGTGGTTGACAGAGAAGCAGCTCGCAGGAGACACTGTGACAGAGACTATAATTTGCGAGAAGGCACGAGTCATCTACGCAGATTTGCTGCAGCAGACCCCAGGTATTTCAGAACAGGAGGCTTCACAAGAACATTTCAAAGCCAGTCGACGGTGGTTCAAAATTTCCAAAAAAGGACCACATTCTCTCCGTTGTTGGGCATGGTGAGGCAGCAAGTGAAAGTAAAATTAATACAATACGCTAATCAGCTCCGCCAACATCTGTTTATTTCTTTAGATTCTTTTTTATGTGTTAGGTTTTATTTTGTTTGTATACAATATTTGTTCATTATAAATACATTTTTCTTATGTTGAAAACATTTAACAAAAAATTGGGGTGGTTTTTTGGGGGCTGGCACAAATTAATCTCATTTCAATTAATTACAATAGGGTAAATTGATTCGAGATACGAGCATTTTGACTTACGAGCTCGGTCACGGAATGAATTAAACTCATATCTCAAGGTACCACTGTATTAATATATAGCCTTTGTCAGAATGCTGCAAATCTCATAGACGTACCACTGTTTATAAGGTATTGTACCATATAACTTCTCCCCACCTTCCCTTATACATCTATAACCTCAGGCAATTAGGTAAACATAATAGTAAAAGACAAGCAGGAGTTAATTTACAATTAATGTATTATTGATAATATTCATAAATAATAACAATATGCAAAGTACATTTCAATATTGGCAACCATACAACCTGATAAATGCTGATGTGTAGTTTCAGGTGGCACACAGACTTGTTAGTTACTTAAAATGCCTCTAGTTAAGTCATCATATTGTGGTCAGCTTTCTTCAGAACTGGCTGCATGCCTGTCTCAATGTGGCTGCCGAGCTGTGCTCTTCATTGTGTTGTCCTTTTCAGTTCATTGTGTCAGATGGTCTTTCATCATTGGGTAAGAGAGAAAGGGTGAGGTAAAGCAAGCAAACTTATAGGTTTTCTGTCCAACCCCTACAGCCCATATGGCGTCATAGTACTTAAAGGTTTCTGATACAAGCCAGTTCCAAACAGCCATACTTCAGAGCAATGGGGGGATAGAACATCTTCACACCTGCCCCCCCAAACCATATGTTAAGGTAAAGCTTGGCAGTTAGGCAGCATGGCTTTGTGTGGGGGTTGAGAGAGAGACTTTAGCAGAGAAACACTTGCCAAACTGGTTTGAGGCAACCCCAAAACCTATCGTAAAATTCAAAGAGACCCATTCCTAAAAGGGGGTGGGGGTAAACATGAATGCTTCTCACTAATGTAACACTAATATTACATTGCTTTGCCTAAGTTACAAATAAAGACTTACAAAATATTTATCAAGTTGTATGCAAAATTTCACATCACAACACTCCCCATCCATTATTTTTGTAAAATCAATGTGTGTGTGTGTGTGTGTGTGTGTGTTTTTTTTTTTTTTCTTTTGGTAACTGAATTTCACATACTGGTTATATTTTGGAGTTGCCCCTTCAAAAAGAATAACTGAATTAATTGGCATCCATCCATGTAGCTGATATTGCATACTTCATTTCATTTACTCCTGTGGATGTAGCTACACGTGCATTTCCTCTTTTCATTGCATTTGTGTTATTCTACTTTTGAACACTCAATTACCTTCAATACCACAATAAGCTGTAGAACATTTGCATTTGTTACTTTTTTGTTTTTGACAATGAAATAAGCTGTTTTTTGCAGCCCTATTAACTTCCCCCCCTATAAGGCTGAGCTGTCTCTGTTATCTTGTATGTTAAATTGCTAGACTGGTCTGCCTTATCATAAGCTGAGCCATACAGTTGTCTTGATAATAATGAATGATCTGTCTCTTGATCGTAGCTAGATGCTAAAGGTTATAGTGGCTACTACTCATAGCTGAATTGACTGGTCACATCATTACACTTTCACAACACATGGAACATGTATTTTCACTGTAACTGGATACAAATAACAATAGGCTTTTAATTAAACAAAAAAGCAGCAAGTTTTTACTTTTTATATAAAGTACTCTGTGTTAAAAGTAAAATGCTCCATTATTGTAGTGCGACACTGAAATTCACACCCTGTAAATACAGTAATATTTAGATTACACTGGATCTAAATTCTATTAACAAAATGTTTTAAAAAAAATCCTAATCATAATTCATACTGAAATAAACACATGGCGTATTAAATACGAGTCAGTGGCTTTTTTGTCAAGTCGGAAGTGGATTGTGTACAAGACCACCACATCATGCCAAAAAAGTGCATAGCAGCAAGTCTTCCTACTAAGTTCCAGCTTAACACTTTCAAGGTCCTGTCAACATAAAACAGTAGAAGGCTAGGCATCTTTTGTCAACACTTAACAATTATGTTAGAATGTATTGTTTGTTTCCTCTGCTAGAGCACAGCAAAGACTGCAATATTGTGCATTTCAAATTTGACTTTTTTTTCCTTACAGTATGAAATCACATACTGGCTGTCACTATGATCAACAGAAGTGACCTGCACAAGAGGCTTTCCATATTGTTCGAGTAGGATTCTACACTGTCAGATAAGAATTTTGAGCTGGAAGGTGAAACATCGAAAGTGATATTGAGAAAGTGGTAGTGAATTATTCCCAAGTGTAATACTAGGGTGTTGTACCATGTTAGCCATTATGAATGTAGTGAGAAGTCAAGCAAAATGACACCTTTTATCAGCTAACTAAAAAGATTACAATATGCAAGCTTTCAAGGCAACTCAGGCCCCTTCTTCAGGCAAGTGTAAGTAAGAAAGGGATACCATTACAGTAAACCCTCGTTTATCATGGTTAATCTGTTCCAGACTCGACCACGATAAATGAATTTCCGTGAAGTAGGATTCTTTATTTATAAATCAAATATTTTCGCAGTTTGAGCATAGAAATCCTGTTTACGGCCTTCTAAATACGTTTTTTAACATTATTAGAGCCTTCTAGACATGAAATAACACCCTTTAGTCAAAAGTTTAAACTGTGCTCCATGACAAGATAGAGATGACAGTTCCGTCTCACAATTAAAAGAATGCAAACATATCTTCCTCTTCAAAGGAGTGCGTATCAGGAGCAGAGAATGTCAGAGAGAGAGAGAAACAGAGAGAGAAAAGCAAATAATCAAAAATCAATAGGGCTGTTCGGGCTTTTAAGTATGCGAAGCACTGCCGGACAAAGCAGCTGCAAGGAAGGGAATAATGTGAAGGTAGTCTTTCAGCATTTTTTAGAGGAGCGTCGTATCCTCTAGGCCAGTGTGCGAACAGCCCCTCTGCTCACACCCCCTCCGTCAGGAGCAGAGAATGTCAGAGAGAGTGAGAGAGACAGAGAAAAGCAAACAATCAAAAATCAATACGTGCTGTTTAGGCTTTCAAGTATGCGAAGCACCGCGTAGGAAGCATATCGTATATCATTGAGGAGTTTTATTTAATACGTAATACGTGCTCTGGTTGGGTAGCTTCTCAGCCATCTGCCAATAGTGTCTCTTGTATGAAATCAACTGGGCAAACCAATTGAGGAAGCATGTACCATAAATTAAAAGACCCACTGTCCGCAGAAATCCGCGAACCAGCAAAAAGTCCGTGATATATATTTAGATATGCATACACTTAAAATCCGTGATGGAGTGAAGCCGCGAAAGTCGAAGTGCGATATAGCGAGGGATCACTGTACACCAATGTTTTATTTTCAGGTCATTCCTCATCATGGTTCTGTTCCCTTAATAATTGAGCTCAATATTAACAGATCTTGCAAGGGATGCAATTTGTTACTTGTTGAAAATATTCAATAAGTTTTTTCCTCTGCAACCCTCCACCGTATTTACATTCCCCTTCTCCTTCATATCTATAAATTTGCTTAACATTTCTTTTGGTTAAAAAAGTTACATAAGTAATATGTAACAAGGGAAGCAATCAATATCTGTTGGCAACTATTTTCAGCATTTATTATTATTACAGGTACTCCTCACTTTACGACCTATTTGTTTAACCCCTTAACCGCCCTCTGCCGGATATATCCGGCATCGTAGCTTTATTGCTGACGCCTTTCTGCCGGAATTATCCGGCACATTTGCCTGTGGTTATGTGAATGCCTGGCGCATAGTATAACTGACAGTTTGGCGTGGGTATTATTACTACGTTGTATTTCGACAACTCTGCGCTTGTATTGGCCGATCACGTGATGTGATTCGAAAGTGAAAGCTGTGAATATGGCGAAACGTAAACTGACTTCAAGTGAGGTTTTGCAGGCAATTTTGGACAATAATTTTGATCATGATTGTAGCAGTTCTGAAGAAGATTTTAGCGACAATGATGATCAGCAACGTGCGCTGCATGATACTGAATGAAGGCGCATCGGATGATGGTGATGAGTGGGTGTATCCCCAGCATCTCAACTGGACTGCTGCCTGAGGTGAACTACCTTTTCTGCATCCGTTTGAGGCAACGTGTGGCTTTATTGTTGATGTAAACAATTACACTGCTGAGCAGTTTTATGAGCTGTTTGTGTCACCTGATTTGATCAGACATTTTGTTCATCAGACAAATCTGTATGCAGCACAGTTTATTGAGAAAAATCCCAATTTACCTCCACATTCCCGTGTTCGTGCTTGGGTAGACGCTGATGAAAACGAAATGAAAAAATTCATTGGGATTTTGATGTTGATGGGAATAATCAGAAAACCAGATATTGAGATGTACTGGTCTACAGATCCTATGTATGCAACACCTATTTTTGCAGCTATCATGACACGTAACCGATTCTCTTTGCTGCTGAAATTCTTTCATTTGAATGACAACAGAAATGAGCCAGATAAGAAAGATCCAAACCGCTACGTCCTTTGATTGACCATTTATTTGAAGCATTTCAGTTGCCCTACATGCCAGGACCGTCAGTTGCAGTTGATGAAAGTTTATTGTTGTGGAAGCCTGAGAAAAGGTACATTTTGTGTTTTATTATGTGTTTGCCCATTTCTAGAACTTGCACAACATTTAGTGGTCAATACTGCTTGAATAAATGTAAAAAATGTAAAAAAAAATGTAAAAATGTAAAAAAACAAAAATTGTTCAGATTTCGCCTGGCGTGGGGAATATTTAGGGAGTTGGCGGTGAAAGGGTTAACAACCACTCGCACTTACGACCAATCGAGTTTCGACATGCAATTCAGGGAATCCCCTTTCTCAGCTTGAGTGTCGGTCAGTGGCGAATGGTGACATGCGCACTGAGTGTACTATAGGCTTGCTATGCACTTTTTCAGTCAGTTTCATTCTCACAAGCAATCACTGTGTAACCTCGTTTTTTTAGCATATTTGTAACCCCAAAATAGTACAGGTGTCGACGAAAAGAAAAAGTATGCCATTATCTGGAGAAATTGTTAAGAAACGAAGGAAAGCTATCGACCTTGAAATGAAAATAAAAATCATACAAGACTACGAAGCTGGTAAAACGGTTAAAGAAATAGCATGTGACTTGAAATTGGCACATTCAACAATTTCAATGATTTTAAAGGATAAAGTTAGAGTGAAAGAGGCGGTGAAATCATCGACAGGATTTAAAGCCATAATAACTAGGCAGCAAAAAGGTCTTATTAATGAGATGGAGAAATTATTGGCGATCTGGTTTGACAACCAGATGCAAAATAATATGCCGATAAGCCTTTTAATACTGCGTGCCTTAGCTTGAATTGTCTTTGAGACTTTGAAGGCACGTGAAGGCAAAAAATCGACAGAATCATTTACAGCAAGCCATGGATGGTTTCAGCGGTTTAGGCGGAGATTCAACCTGCATAATTGGAGAATCAGCGGTGAGGCGGCAAACGCAGATGTAGAAGCAGCAGAAAAATTTGTTGACGAATTGGATGGAATAATTAAAAAGGCAGCTACTACCCGTAACAGATATTTAATGTGGATGAAACCGGGCTTTGGTGGAAAAAAATGCCTGAAAGGTCCTATATGCACAAAGAAGCTAAGGCAATGCCCGGTCTCAAGGCTTTTAAAGACAGGATCACGTTGTTGTTGGAAGGGAATGCCACTGGGTTCAAGTTAAAGCCTTTCCTGGTCAATCGCTCCGAAAACCCACATGCATTAAAGAACGTTAGTAAAAACAAATGATAATATGTACATGTGCATGTCTTTTTATGAATAAATTTGAAGTTTGTTGCATAATTTTATATAATTTTATAATTTTACTACGATCCTATATTCCCAGTGCAAGCTCCTCGCTTATCGACCAATTCGCTTAACGACGTAGTCATCGGAATGGAACTCGGTCGTAAAGTGAGGAGTACCTGTATTATTATTATTATTATTATTATTATTAGATTAGTTTTTTCAGTGCTACTGTTCTGATGAAAGAAAGTAAAGTTCTTGCAGAATATAGGATATTCTAAAGAGCATAATGCCAGAGACATGCTTTAGCTTGTCTAGCCATTCTATGAGTAGTACAAGGGGACAGAGTACACTGATACTGCTGGAATAGGCATCTCGTTACCATTTAGGATAGGACTGACAAGCTTTGTGTGGATAAGGAGTGATGAGCTTTGTTGAGCTGCTTGGCTGTTTCTCGTTTAGATTGTTCTAATATTCTAGTAATCTTTATTTTACATTAAGTGGGTTCAGAAAGTAAAAGGATAAATGAATGTTTCTGTTTTAACTCTACATTCCTTCATTTGACCCACTCAAACACAGCCATAATTGAACACCCACTGGGGCTTCTTTAAAATATTTAGTAAGTCAAGCAACTTGGTTAAAATATTGACGTTAACAAACTTTTGCAGATTAATATATTTAATTTTTGGTGTGTTATATATACACTTGTATGTTGGCTACATAAACCTTTACTGAATTTGGTTTTTTTTTAAATTGTGTTCATTTTTGTTCTTTTAGATCATACTCCTTTGCCAAGGAACATGATTGAAAACAGCATGTTTGAAGAGGAGCCTGATGTTGTTGATCTAGCAAAAGAACCACCTCTCTATCCTCTAGAACCTGATGATGCTGTATATGAGCCAAGAAGTTCAAGGCTGCTGGTGCGAGGGTTGGGAGAGAATGAACTTGACGAAGAGGAAGAAGATTGTGAGTCTTCAGCACGCCTTCTAGGAATGTCTTTCATGAACCGGACTTCAAGTCTACGCAACAACTCCTCTTACATTCGACAGGAATCTAATGGTTCTTGTTCTTTTCCATCAGCTAGAACTTTATTTGTTGGAGCTTTTGTTCTTCTTGTGGTTGCAACTGTTGCTATGGTGATTTATTTTCTTCCAAAATGTAACTTTACTAAGGAAGGCTGTAACAAAACTGAACATTCAGTGGAACCCCTGTATCCCATTTCGACAAATGGTAAAATCTTCCCGTGGACCAATATAAGATTACCTCGGAATGTTATTCCAGTTCAGTATGACATTTCGCTTCATCCTAACTTAACCACTATGACATTCAATGGTTCAGTTTCAATCAAAATGAAAATCCTGGAAGAAACTAGGAATATTATACTTCATAGCTCTGGTCTGTCTCTCAATGTAAAATCTTCAAAGGTGGAGGAAACCCACAGAAAAATCTCTGAGATGCTTGAGTATAAACCCTGGAATCAGATTGCCCTTGTATTTCCAGAAGATCTGCAAAAAGGTCAAACTTGCATTGTGGAAATTGAATTTTCAGCCAATCTTTCAGATACCTACAGTGGTTTCTATAAAAGCTCATACAAAAACAAGAATGGGGAGATCAGGTAAAATTAACCAAGCTTGTTCTTGATAGTCTTTAGCATTCTCGTGGAAGTTCTAGATCACTTAGTTTTTAGTTTTATATATGAATTTTTATGTATTTTGGTAGTATTTAAATGAATAAAGCAGTACAGATTACTAAAATGTCTGTTTCCTTAATGTTAATCATGTATTCATTTAAGAATTGATTAGCTTTATAAATTTATTTATTTTCAGTCTTGTATTAATTTATTGTTTCTGTTAATATTGTAATTTACAGGACTTCAGTATATGTTTAGAATTGGTTGCATCACACTCTTATCTGAAATATTTCTTCTAGCAGATATGTTATAATAGCTTGGGTTGTTATAATAGTATGGGTTATTATTATTATTATTATTACTGGGATGAGCTGGCACTATGTTTGACAATGTACTGGAATTCAGAGTTTATGACCACAAGTCTGACACTTTCTGCATTCTATTCATTTTCTTTTTTTCATGTTTCCATCCATCAGCTTTGAAACCTGATTATCAAGTTTTGGATTATGGGGACTCAAGTGTTTATCACAACAGCACTAATCATAGTTTCCTAATGTGTTTTATGTGAATGGAGTAAGAAAGTGGGGAATCAAAAACGACACCAAGATTTATTGCATTAGAAGAAGGTCTAATGAGATCACCATCAAGAGTGACTGAAATGGAGCTCATTTTCTTAAGTTGTGCTATAGTGCCAATTTGCAGGAGTTCAGTTTTCATGCAGTTTAATTTAAAAGAGTTGTGCTCCATCCAGGTTTTACTTTTGCTCTTTTAACCTTGAAATAGAGTTGAGTATTATCTGCATAAAAATGATAATCCAGTCCAAAGCAACAAATAATATGGCCAAGGGGAAGCATATAGATAGAGAAAAAGTACATATTGTTCCTTTAACTTCAGTATTATTTTTTATTCTTCTGGTACCTATTCTCGATTATGTCCCACTGAAGAGTTGCAGTAGCAATTCTGACAAGAGAATAGAAAAGAAAGAATAGTGTGCCTTCAATTTTAAGTTTGTCCAGTTTATTTCATAGATATGATTGAACAGTTTAATGCAAAACAGATGTTTATAACATAATAACATTGATTGGGGTATTTAAAAAAATTTTTTTTTTTTTTTTAAATTGCAGTATTTTGGGTAGATGACCTCCTCTATTCATTGACTTTTGCTCCCCCTTTGAAAGTGTTGTAAACAAACCACTGCCTAACATTTTGTAGGAAAATGCTTGGCTCTTTGCAGTGGCTGACTAATATGCAGTTTTAACCCAGCAGTTTATAAACCTGAGAACACAAATTTGTACTTGATCATTAAAACAGCACTTTCATTATTTGCTAATGTATACTGAGTGGCTAGTTTATTGGATACACCTGCTGCACTCCTGTAAATGTCTGCTCGATAAGTGATAAAGATAATGTACAAACAATGTTATTTATACCCTGTAGGCAGGTACCAGTGGATCATTTGTATGTGTACATTTTAGAAAATGAATTATAAAGATTAAATTTGCTTTTAATACGTTAAGGTAAAGGGCAGCATAATGAATTAATCACAAAACCTAGGAATGACCAGTCAGCTGGGGGTATCAACCATGTCAGAAACATCACCCTCTCAAACATGTAGCAGTTATCATACGTTTTAAATTAATTTGTGATTATATTGAGGATTATGCCCTTTAGAGTGTATAATACTTTCATAATGAAAGAATTAAATATTCAGTATTTTCTGGGCTTTCAGTGCTAAATCAACAAGCACCCTTGTTGTCTGAGAGACTGAGGAGGGTGTCCAGCTGCTTGCATATTTATTTCTGTAAACATAATAAAATGATGGCAATCTTTAGGCTACATTGGATCAAAATGAGAGTTGCTGTCGATATTGTAAACATTAGTTACTTTACGTTTTTGAAAAGACCCTGATATCTCTATTGGAGAAAAGTAATGGTGATAAAAGGTACATTTTAGTAGAATTATACCTGAGGCATGACTGTTTCTCTGTAGCTGTTGGGAACGTGCACTGATACAGTGTGTTATCTCACCCACCACACAACAAACCACTTCTGCCTGTAACTCATTTCAGAATATTTGCATAATACAGAATAGTTGATACTTATCATTCATTATGAACCCAGCTTTTCCCAATAACCAAATTAATCTAATAGTCACCAAAGGATATAAAATATTTCATCAGTGGCTGGACAGTTTTGTAAAGTATATCTATACCTCCAAAACACTCTGAAGGAATGTAGAATGGAAGAAGCTGGCAGCATCTTTCAATCCACACTTTCTGGATTAGAAGCTAGGCAACACTGTGCACCTAAAAGTTCTGGAAAACAATGAAATTATTAGCCAAACAGGCAATTACAGGGCATCAGACAATGGCTATACAAGAAAAGTTGGAGCTAGTGGAGGTGCATCAGGTGCTATTGCTTCCAGATTTATCATTGCCTATCGACTTCCATTGGCAGTGATGTGGTTGCAGAATCCTTCACTAACTCAGCATCTGTATATTGAAGATTAAGGGTTAAATGTATGTTAATCTGTATTTTTTATATTTCCTATATTATGCCATATAAATATTTGTATGTATCACTTGTCTTTTTCTATGACATTGAGTTAAACATATTTCATTCAGTATCACACTATACAGTAATCCCTCCTCCATCGTGGGGGTTGTGTTCCCGAGCCACCCGCGAAGTAGAAACCATATGTTTTATATGGTTATTTTTATATATTTTAAGCCCTTAGAAACTCTCCCACACTATTATAAACATTTCACGCACAGTTATACAGCATAAACCCTTTGTATTCTCTTAGATATTAGGTAAGATTCGTTGAAATTATGTATGTAAACACAGTTTACATACAGTAAAACCTAAATATTATTTTAAAGATATCGAGCGTCTCCAATATTACATACGTTACAGCCATTACAACAGACAGGCCACCAGCAATAAATACGTACAATGCAAGAAAAATTGTATACAGTAAAATGTGTGTACAGCGACACTAAACTATGTACATGTAATAAGTACTGTACGTAAATAATTAATTATGGTTACTCACCAACAATGACACGACGACTTGTCCGATAACGATGAGTTTAATTTTACTGCACAACAAAGGATAGCGTGTTAGCTCTTCTAAAGGAGCCTCTTCAGGCGACTGTTTAGCACTGCTGCTGTTCTTCTTCCAGCACTCTTCAATCCAAATCCCTAAAGCAGATTCCATCCAGACTTCTGCCTTATCATGTCCACTTGCAACTCGTTTTGCGCCCTGATTAAAGGACACTGCGGCTGTAGATCTTATATGCTTTTCCTCCTTTTTAAATAAAAAGAATCGTGGACTCATTGATGCTGTAATTGTGTCCTGCAGCGATGTAGCTGTTTCCTTACTTCAACATATCCAAAACGTTTACCTTTTCTGCAATCCTGAAGCATTAGCAGTAACGTGCATTAATGCTGAATGAGTGAGATGAGACTTCCTGGTTAATGCAGCACTCCGTTGCTGAGCCAATCAGCAGCACACAGGAACTTAACTGCGTGCTCTGATTGGGTAGCTTCTCAGCCATCCGCCAATAGCGTCCCTTGTTTGAATTCAAATGCGTCCCTTGTTTGAATTCAAATGGGCAAATCAACTGAGGAAGCACACGTACTGTAGACCGCAGACATCCGCGAAGCAGTGAAAAATCCGCGATATATATTCACATATGCTTACATTTAAAATCCGCGATTGAGTGAAGCCGCGAAAGACGAAGCGCGATATAGCGAGGGATCACTGTACTTCAGTCTGAATATAAATATAAAATACTAGCGAACCCGCGGCATAACACACGCCGCATAATTATTTATTGATGACTGAACACTTCCGGAAAGACACAGTTGTCTAAAAGGGGTGGGTCTGAGGATACAAGTAAGTGAATAAGTGAATGAAAAGATGGAACTCTGGAGAGAGCAACATACAATTGTCCGTGACAGAAAACTGGTTTTAGCAGATAATGGCAACAGCAGGCATTCTACCGATCACTTTTGTGCCTCCTCCGATTCTCTTATTCCATTTTACAGAGGATTTTTGAAATGTGTAATGTTGGGGAACATCCGTGTAATGTAACTCCATAGCTTCAGGATCTGTTCTGTTGAGTTCAAACCATGCTAACAGCATAGTGTTTTTGTTGGCTTGTCTTTGTAGCGCTTGTTCCTCGTGACTGTCATGAAAGAAGATGATTTGTTGTTTCGACAAATGAACTGGTAATCATGTAATCACGTGAGATTTTTCTGAAAGACTGTACTCGTTCAAACGCCACATAGCCTCAGGAGCACTAACATACCTGCCGTCAAGGAAAGTCTGTATTTCATCATGTTGCAGTGACAGCACCCATAAGTCCCCTGTATTGCTCTACACGCAAATCTTGTTGATGGGACTGTAGGTAATGTAAACGCGCGCCTTCTGTTCTGACATATGCGTCGACAATGTATTGCTGGAAAAGCTTGCCACTGGAATGCAAGACGCTAAATGAAGATCTCATGGCAAGCCTGAAAGCATAAAATTGGAGCTGTGTGACTCGTGTTCTTTTTGCGGTTCGCTTTTTCTCAGCATGGGTCAATTGTATGTGCTAGCCTGGATTTCCATAAGGGAACAGCAGTGGATAAACCATGGGGTCACAGTTCATATTGAGAACAGAGATACGCTTGCAAGCATCTCCCCTTGGGTATATGCAAATGTCGCGTTGTGCAGAAAGTTCCCCGTCTTCACCTACAAAGATAGCAGCAATATCAGTTTGACAGGACGGGGTATTATGCCTTCTCATATCCAGAGTTGGATTTTCTATGAATACCATTCGTACAGCAGCAACAGGGTTACTATGAGCGATAATGTCATGCATGTGCATGTAAGACTTTGCGAAGGGATTAACCTGTTGTATCATCTTGTCTAGTTGCAGAAACAAAATGTCACTGCAAGCGCTATTACATTCCTTTTGCAAACGTTGAGTGGTAGCCTCAGCAGAATCGAAGATTTATAGCTGATGGTATCGTGGTGACGTGTCAGGATTGGTATATAAAGGAGAGACCTGGTGATAAATTTGACCGTGGATTCTGAAAGCATACGGTTCATGTCCAGATGGTTGACTGATGTGTGCGCCCATTGACGCACAAGCTAAAGCAGAGTTGTATTCCCTGATATTATCACAGTAATTTCAGGACAGCGGTTTCTTGCCAGTCAACAGGTCTTCTAAAAAAAAGAGGAGGTTTGGGTAGCAGTGGCAAAGACACCTTCCCGGCATGACAACACTTAGTGTAATGTCCGGATGTGTTGACCTTCTGGTCAAGAAGCACATAGTGTGGTAGGTAGGCCAATGTTGTGTTCTTGGACGTGAATGGCGGTATCTTCTTGAAAAGCTGCTGAAAACTGAATGCGATGTTTGTGCATGAACGATTTAGTGCTGTGTTGACACTGAAGGGAGTTGGAATGAGTTGTTTCGAAGCATCGCTGGCAATGTTCACATTGCATAATTCGTTCAGTGGAGTGTGTTTTTAAATGCATGTTGAGATATTTCTGCACTCAGAACGTTTTGGAACAAATGGTGCATTGAAAGATCTGTTTGGAATGCGTTTGTTCAGTGGAGTGTGTGTTTAAATGTGCTTTGAGATATTTCTGGCGTATGAAGGTTTTGGAGCAGTGTTGACACTGAAAAGAATTCATCAGGGAATGTGTTTTGAGATGGTTAGTGCCATGGAAGGCAAATGAACAGTCAACGTGGCTCACAGCTGGATGTGGACTGTAGCACAGACCAAAGCGAGTATGTGTTTGGTGAGCTGTTGGGGGTGGGCACATAAGTAAGCCGTGCCTCGAGAGCGAGGGTGGACGTGGGAGGAGGGTTAGAGTTGGTGGGCTGGGCTCTGAGGTGCGTTCCCTATCACGTGGGAGGAGGGTTAGAGTTGGTGGGCGGGGCTCCGTCGTTCACTTCCCATGGTTTGCGATGGTGGACGCAGTCGTGCGTTGTAACTGAAATGAATAATTAAAAGTCAGCATGGCTCAGAGGTGCATGTGGACTGTAGCACAGACGAAAGCGACTTACGCGGTGGTTGGTGAGTTGTTGTGTCCGGACACATGAGCAGGCAGTGTGAATGCCTGGAGAGCGAGGGTTGACGTGGGCCAGGGAATAAGGAGTATGGTATGAAATTGTGAAAACGTTTTCCGTGTTCCTGTAGGACCATCTAAGAAGAAGAAGCATGTTTGTCGCGGATGCAAATCGCTGTATGTAACGTGTAAAACAGTTTGCGATGGTGGACGCAGTCGTGCGTCCTAACCAAAAGGAATAATGAAAAGTCAATGTGGCTCAGAGGTGCATGTGGACTGTAGTAGAAACGAACACGAATGACGCAGTGTTTTGTGAGTTGTCGCGTCCGTGTTGATGGGCGTGGCTCTGTGAGTTGTCGTCGTATCTCATGGTCTTAGAGTTGGTGAGTGTGGCTCTGTCTTGCGTGCTTCATGGTGTCTTGCGTGCCTTAGTGAATTATATATATATAGATTGGTTCTATTGTTTTTAATGGCATATAAATGATTTTTCATGTCCATAACTGTCAGTCTGATGCGTGTTGAATTCGATTTGTAACATTACCCACCATACTAAGTCCCTTCAGACTGGTCACAAGGTAGTCTAAGTTAGTGCTCTACTTATTTGCCCTTCTGTGACTCCAGAAAGCACACTGCCACTACAGTTTGTCTTACCTTGGTCCACTGATAGACTGCAGCAGCACTAACCCCAAATGTTAGTCTTGTTACCATAAATACGTACTAAAACCAGATCAGTATGGGATCATCCCATGCTAATAGCACAGTGCAGTTGACCCTGTATATCCACATACATATCACCAGTTATTCTACAGAAATGCCTGTTGATTCATGTAAGGAACATTACAATTTAAATAGGCATGGTTCCCTATCTGTTTTCCAGAATCTCTTGTTAATTATTACAATAGTTGAACAGTTTGCTTTGTTTCATTTTACTAACTTTTTAGCAGTGAATATTCATTTTGGCAGTCTTGTAACAGTGTAAACAGTGCATTTTTTATCCCTTCCCAGAATTGACAAAATTGGAATAAAAACACCACATGCAATTAATCTGATAATTCTATGACCTTACAGTAATAGATTATTTCTTTTGAAGGGCAAGCATGTAAAAAGGTAGGTCAGTCGCTTTTAATTACAGAGAAGTAAAAACGGGAAGGATCTGCAGTAGGAAGGTGTAGTATGTCTTTAGCTAGCAAAAGAATTCTAGAAAGGCAGGGTGTATTAGAGACAGTGTGGCCTTCTTCAAGTTAAGACCGCAGGTACAGAAAAGTAAAGCAGGAATATGTTATTGTCTTGTACATCTGATAATGTAAAGAGGGTCACTCATAGTTGAAACTTTGTGCATACCTATGAGCCACAGGATTCCCAAGGCAAGCAACATGCATGCACTAGGTTGTGATGTTGTACAGCTGTGGCTGACACAATTGCAAGGAAAAGCTAGCCAGAATCACTGCATGAAGTATCTACTTAAATTCAAGAAACCCTGAATTTATCATCCTCTCAAGAGTTTGTATCTGAAGTATGGTGTCTAGCCATCAAGTACCAGATTTATGTGTGTTGTACCGACAGTTCTTCAGTCACAAAACTGTACACGCTAGAGCCCATCCTCTCACAGCATTGATAGGTGAAAATGATAGTTTTCCTTTCGAACCGTATTTTATGTTGCATGTATTGTCACTAAAATAAATAAATAAAGAAGTAAGCAAATATAAAAAATAAAAAAAAACTTTAATACAATTATTTATGGTCACATATCATTGTGTTTTTATGTATTGTCATTTTTCACAACAAATTTTTTTGGAACAAAATTAATATCTCGATATTTTTTAGCTGAATGGCGATATACGATATACATCTCGATATTTTTTCTTCCCACAAAGTAATAACAAAAAGACAGTTCTGAGTCAAAGCCACATGTCTCAAATGTCACACAGGTACTTTTATTAACATACAGCTGTCGATGTATATAAGAAATAGCTCAAAAATAAACTATCTGCATATAGTAAATAATAATGCTCCTTGAGTAAAATAAAATGTTCTTTTCCTGTGTATTAAAAGACTCATGGCTGTGCAATTAAGAAAATGTAAACTGAAAAGATACAGAGCAAAAATAACAAAAGACAGACTTGCTCTTTAAAAAGTGAGTTTTCACTCAAGTAGAAAGTTCTTTCTTTACCAAAGTGCTTCCTCCTGTGTATAGTCTTGTACAAACATCTACGACTTTGTGCAAATAACTAAACATGTAACAACTGACAAAACAAGACAAGTGACAACTTTCTTACACAGAGAAATGGCCCAGGTGATGAGGCATCATCCATACCATGTCCTGTAACACACAAAAAAACTTTTAAAATCACTTTCATTTTTATGTAAAAAGGCAGATCACTCAAAGGCAAATTAACATCCATCTGTGTTTAGTAGGGATGTATAAGATTTAAGTACTTGTGTACACTGTGTTGTGTAATGTGCAACCTACAAATGGTTTTAGTTAAACCATTCTGGTAAAATCACCAGCAAATGATCGAAGCAGATGTATATTTTTAGACCTTTTCAATCTCAAACACTTCTGAATTTAAAATGCATCCCTGTATCTTCTTAAGCGGAGTGGTGGCTGTGGTGGTAAGGATTTGCTGGCGGTTGCAGGTTTAGATCCCGCAACCACTGGAACAATTCTTTGGGTACTTGAGCAAGACACTTAACCGCAATTGCTTTGTCCTGGTATGATGTTAACCTGCATCTGGCCCTGCAAGTGGCCCTTCAACTTGCAAGGAAAACTTGGGGTTTGGTGGCAGAATTGGCACTCCAGCCGCTGTTAAAACTTTTGTGGTGCCGTACACAGTGCATGCTACCCTTTCCTTTCCTGTCTCTTCTCAGCTGGGGCTCTCATTCAGTGTCACAATCCTCAGTCTAACACACGCATGCACATACTCCAATAGGGCTGATATTTTATGTAACAAAGTTTCAGTTTCATCAGTGGTAGCTGTATAAGCTTAAACATTTCAAATAGATTACCTTGTGGTCAATAGGCATATTTATTTCTCCAAGTGGTTCTATAAAACATTTTACTTAACTGTTCTAGGGCAGGCAGAGAGCAAAAAAAAGCTACAAATGTTGATAAAACAACGTTACGTTATAGGTAGACCCTCTTTGCTTGGAGGACTGTTAGACTCGTTGACTTGAATTCAAATCCCTGCATGTGTGAGTAGCATAGAGTAAATAACATCTAGAATGGCATCGACATTGATTGAGAGAATGAAGCGAATGTACAAAGCAAATTGGACTATGATTTGGTGCAAGTGATCTGGAGATCGAGATCTGAAATGAAAGTGAGGTACTGGCACCAGCTAATCAATCCCCAGCTGATGTGCCCAGCCGCTGCATCTGCCGCTGCCAGATCTCTAACACGCAGTGACAGCACATTGCATGCAGCAACAAACGTTTTATGTTAATTTATGTGAGAAACTATTGCTTTGTGTGCTTGGGAGAAAAGGGGGGAGGGGAAATCTGCGATATGATAAGCCACTGCTTTAGTATTGTTGCCCCACTTCTCACTTTTTCTATGATAAAGCACAGCACGGGTATATGAGTTTTGCAATGTGGTTTGTTTTGGGGCAGGATGCTGGGAAGGCTTCACGGTCTGGGCTGCATCACGCATTTTCACACTCTTTGTACTGTACTTTATGACGATGTTGTAAATGGTGAAAAAGAGTAGCACTTGAAGCTTTTGCTCTGACTTGTTTTCTGCATTCTGTACAGAATACATTATTCTGCTGCTCATCTGACACTTTGAACATGAACCATCTCCAAATAATTGAGCCATTGTTTTTCTTTATACCAACCAGGTCTTCTTCGATAGCTTCCTTCTTGTCTTTATCCTTCTCCATCCTGACACTGCCTGCAGGACTTACCAAGTGAAGCGGTTGGGGAGGGTTGAGTTGCATTTAGAGAGGTATAGAGGTGGGTAGGGTGAAGTTCTGAGAGAGGCAAGCAGGGAGAAGAGAAAGACAGGACTGGAGGCTGTACAAGAATAATTTTAATCCAACATAGGCTCGATATAAATGATATTGTCTCATCCTATATCTTGTATGAAAATATGTCGATATTTTTTAAAAACTCGATATCGTCCAGCCTTACCAAGAAGTAAGACTAAAAGTTAAGTTGTCCAGATCAAGGACTCTGTATTTATTGATAATTTAGAAGAGAATACAATTAAGTCTGCATGAAAAAATATATATATTTTGTGTGTTCATTTTCTTGATTTATACATACTGACATAGGTGCAGGGGAGTAAGAGGAAGGGGTGGACAGAGGGGTTTTATGACAGCCCTGGCCCAATAGAGAAAAGTTGCAAAGGTAAAAGTTATGCTGTCTTTTTTTTCATTTCATGTTTCTGTAAGAAGATCGAATCAATGTCATGTCACATAAGTGCTAAATAGGTTATCTTTGAGTTGCACTAAAACCAAAATAATTCTCTATTACCTCTGTATTTAACTTGCTGATCTAACAGGTAGCTTACAATGCTGACTGCCCTAATATAATAACAAAATTCTATGAAATAGACATGTAGTGATTATTCGCACCCATTATTCCAGTTTGCAGTATATTGCCTAATTTATGCAAAGAATGCAACATAACCATCCACGTATTATCAATTTTTAAGCGAGAAAGCAGCTACGGAGATCTTTTTTTAGCTTGCCAGGAGAAAAGGTGTAGGTAGAGCAGTGTTTTCCAATCTTTTTTCTGTTGTGGCACATTTTTTTTTGTAACCCAAAAAAATCCCAAGGCACACCATGATTCTACCATCCACAAAAAAATTAAATCTATACATGTGCTAGACTGTCTAAAGGGCCAGGACAGGGGCGGCAAAAAAAGCAGCTAGGAGATTGCCAATTGCAGACACAGCACTTAATGAGCACTTTGGATGCATTTCCCAGCAGCTTTGTCCCCTTGCCTACTCATACAGGTGGTCCTCTCTCTCTCTCTCTCTGCCTCACTCCACTGACCCAGAGTCAGAGGCAACTGGTATGCCAACTGGCTCTCAGCTCTGCGAGAGTTGCTGGCTAACACGCACCCTTCAAAGTCAACATTTGTTTTGATCGTTTTTTACTTCGACACATCTGTGTTTCATATGCTATGCCAATTTGAGAATTAATACTTTGGCCTCATTTTCATGTTGCCTTCTTTTCAACTTGACTTTTAGGAAGGCATTCAGATTCAGGTTGTACTTGCTCAACTAGTATTTTATTAAAAGTTCAGGTTTAAGGTCATTGTTTAAGTTTAAACTATGCCATTAATTTTTCTTTAATTCCTTTGTGTTGATTTTACATTAATTTTGTGATTCAATGTGTATTTATTTATTGATTGTGTATTAATTTTATAATTGTATATTTTAATGTTAGATGTAATTAATCATGATCAATAACATAGTTATGCAATTAATTACAGTGGTGTGAAAAACTATTTGCCCCCTTCCTGATTTCTTATTCTTTTGCATGTTTGTCACACAAAATGTTTCTGATCATCAAAATCATTTAACCATTAGTCAAATATAACACAAGTAAACACAAAATGCAGTTTTTAAATGATGGTTTTTATTATTTAGGGAGAAAAAAAATCCAAACCTACATGGCCCTGTGTGAAAAAGTAATTGCCCCCTTGTTAAAACATAACCTAACTGTGGTGTATCACACCTGAGTTCAATTTCCGTAGCCACCCCCAGGCCTGATTACTGCCACACCTGTTTCAATCAAGAAATCACTTAAATAGGAGCTGCCTGACACAGAGAAGTAGACCAAAAGCACCTCAAAAGCTAGACATCATGCCAAGATCCAAAGAAATTCAGGAACAAATGAGAACAGAAGTAATTGAGATCTATCAGTCTGGTAAAGGTTATAAAGCCATTTCTAAAGCTTTGGGACTCCAGCGAACCACAGTGAGAGCCATTATCCACAAATGGCAAAAACATGGAACAGTGGTGAACCTTCCCAGGAGTGGCCGGCCGACCAAAATTACCCCAAGAGCGCAGAGACGACTCATCTGAGAGGTCACAAAAGACCCCAGGACAACGTCTAAAGAACTGCAGGCCTCACTTGCCTCAATTAAGGTCAGTGTTCACGACTCCACCATAAGAAAGAGACTGGGCAAAAACGGCCTGCATGGCAGATTTCCAAGACGCAAACCACTGTTAAGCAAAAAGAACATTAGGGCTTGTCTCAATTTTGCTAAGAAACATCTCCGTGATTGCCAAGACTTTTGGGAAAATATCTTGTGGACTGATGAGTCAAAGGTTGAACTTTTTGGAAGGCAAATGTCCCGTTACATCTGGCGTAAAAGGAACACAGCATTTCAGAAAAAGAACATCATACCAACAGTAAAATATGGTGGTGGTAGTGTGATGGTCTGGGGTTGTTTTGCTGCTTCAGGACCTGGAAGGCTTGCTGTGATAGATGGAACCATGAATTCTACTGTCTACCAAAAAATCCTGAAGGAGAATGTCCGGCCATCTGTTCGTCAACTCAAGCTGAAGCGATCTTGGGTGCTGCAACAGGACAATGACCCAAAACACACCAGCAAATCCACCTCTGAATGGCTGAAGAAAAACAAAATGAAGACTTTGGAGTGGCCTAGTCAAAGTCCTGACCTGAATCCAATTGAGATGCTATGGCATGACCTTAAAAAGGTGGTTCATGCTAGAAAACCCTCAAATAAAGCTGAATTACAACAATTTTGCAAAGATGAGTGGGCCAAAATTCCTCCAGAGCGCTGTAAAAGACTCATTGCAAGTTATCGCAAACACTTGATTGCAGTTATTGCTGCTAAGGGTGGCCCAACCAGTTATTAGGTTCAGGGGGCAATTACTTTTTCACACAGGGCCATGTAGGTTTGGATTTTTTTTTCTCCCTAAATAATAAAAACCACCATTTACAAACTGCATTTTGTGTTTACTTGTGTAATATTTGACTAATGGTTAAATGTGTTTGATGATCAGAAACATTTTGTGTGACAAACATGCAAAAGAATAAGAAATCAGGAAGGGGGCAAATAGTTTTTCACACCACTGTAGTTCATTTTGTTAAACAGATTCCCAGCCCATATATAAATATAAAAATGCATGTACAGTCAATCCACATTATCCAAGGGGGTTACATTCCTGAAAAACCCCATAGACACAGAAACTGCAGTTACTGAGGCATGAATCCAAAAGGAAAAATGGGCTTAGGTTCCAGTGGGACACCGGCTTGGGGGGAGGACGTGCCAGCCTTCCGCTCTCACTTCTTGATGCTCAGTAATGATCCTTCCACAGGTTAATCTCCAGAAACTTTGCAACAACTTTTACTTCCTGTATAATAGGGTCGATCTGAGAACCATCCAGTCCGTAGTAGCAACAAGCCTGGCATGAAATTGTGCATATCCTTTGCAAAGTTAGTACTAGTTTTGGCTAACTGAAAAGATTACAATATGCAAAGTTTCGAGGCAACTCAGTCCCCTTCTTCAGGCAAGATGTAATACAGAAACTGGAGTTCGCTGTGTTTATATAGACACCAGGACAGGTACAACATTGGAAAAACTTTAAGTGAGACATCTTAAATGTAAAAACTTAATAGACCTCTCCAGGCTAAGATTCATTAAGCAAGAGAGGAGAACAATGTATAGATCTTTGGATAAGATAACTGTCCAACAACGTCTTTTGAAGTTTCTGATGGAAACTGATGAAATTTTACAGGGTGTCTCTTGGATAACATGGGTACACTTGGTATTTTTTTTCAGAATTTGAGACTGAATGTGGGATTTCTGGAAAATGGGTTGATAAGACATGGAATGACCCAAAGGGAAAAAATATGCCCTAAAATGCATGGCGTTGAAGTGTGTTTTAGAAAGAGAAGACTGTCATCTTTACTAGCTATTCAATTTTACAAAAGGCTAACCCATTGAAGTGATGTACAAAAACAGATATGTAAAATACAGCAATAATGTATAGCCTTTCTGAAGTAACATGGAGATAGTGTGAGGTTAAACTAACAACATTTACATGATATTTTAAAAATACATACAAATTATTTTCAAATAGTGACACTTCATCTGATGGCCCGATTCTTGACAATGGTTTTATAAGTCTGTCATATCAGATGACTGTGTAAAGAAAGCTTTTCTTTGTCACTGAACATTTTTTATCTTTAAATTCAACTACATGAGATTTTATTATATATTTTATTTGGGATTCGTGTGAAGAATGTATTGATTATTGTGTGTGTTAATTTTTAAATAACTGAATTCTTTTTGTTTGAATGAAAGTATACGTGAGAATGATGTTCCACTCCAGAACTGGTTCCTTATTTGCACAGACGAAATGCATCCAGGATCAGCCTCACTTGCCAGTAGCACAAACCTAAGCAAATTTGATAATGAATGAATGGATGGATGATATTTGTGTAATATGGCATGAAAATAGAGTAGTTGGCACTGCTTCTGTAAGTTTGGTGCGCATTAGTGACCCTGAGTGCACCCTGTTTTGGTTGTTATGCTTTACTCTCAGTGATGCTGTGAATAGCTGTAAATTTCCCACAGTCATAAAACAGATATAAATTGTAAAAATTTATAGATGCTATTTTTTCACAAACAATACTGTAGCTATGATTGTGATTCATGTTATCTTAAACTATATTGGTCACTAGTCAGATTTGCCTCCAATTTGTTTGTTTTTACTATTCATTATCAAAGAACCTCATGATTATACTATATGTTTATTAATATTTTTTTTCTTTTGCAGGTGGCTTGCTGCCACACAATTTGAACCATTAGCCGCAAGGACTGCATTCCCTTGTTTTGATGAACCTGATTTTAAGGCTACTTTTTTAATTAAAATTAAGCGAGATGCAAACTATATCAGCCTTTCAAACATGCCAAAGGTACTGGTACTTTTAAAATTAAAACTGTCTGCTCATTTAAGGCTTTAACCTGAACACTAGTTTAGCTTAGACTCCAAAGGCTTTACCAGAAGAAATTAAACATGTTATATAGTACACATTGTTTTCTGTAAATGTGTAAAGGACTAAAAATAAACTGCTTCAAAATGACGTCAGACATCGAGAATAACAAAATCACACTTTTTGATTTCTTTATATTGCAGTTTTTGTGCAACTGATTGATTGTTTTCATATTACAGATGCACTTCAACGAGTTACATGATGGTATTGTTGAAGATGAATTTGAAAACAGTGTGAAAATGAGCACCTACTTAGTTGCTTTCATAGTTGCTGACTTCAAGTATGTTAGCAAGGAATTGAATGGAACCAAGGTATGTATTCTGTTTAATAAAATAATCATTTAATTAGATACCCGAGTATTATAAAGCAGTTGATTAGGAGGACAACATTTTAGCAAGTGATCGGTAAGCCGAAGTTCTGTGGCTGCCTTTTTTTTTTTTTTTTGGCCAACTCCATATTGCATATGTAGTAAACATATTGTAGTCTGTTACATTGTTTTACATTATGTTTCAC
This sequence comes from Erpetoichthys calabaricus, assembly GCF_900747795.2. Taxonomy (NCBI): domain Eukaryota; kingdom Metazoa; phylum Chordata; class Cladistia; order Polypteriformes; family Polypteridae; genus Erpetoichthys; species Erpetoichthys calabaricus. The sequence continues at coordinate 174,897,338 of NC_041400.2, read as the reverse complement.
GTTGCTAATATCACCATATTCGGCTATAGGAACTTTTTCACATATTTAAATATTCAGTCATTTGAATATGAAGAATTTGTACTTTTCTTTTGGCGTGAGAATGCTATCCTTAGTTATCTGAACTTTTCTATTTTTTGATCTATTTTCATACTGTGTAATATTGCTTCATGCCCCAAGCCTATCAACTATACACTCATTTGAACTTTCAGTTACTGTATTTTTTGCACCATAAGACACACCTGACCATTAGACGCACCTAGGTTTAGAGGATGAAAACAAGAAAAAAAATATTCTGAACCAAATGGTGCACTAATATGTTTAATAAAATATAGCAGAATAATATTTCAACCATGTAAATTCAACAGCGCTATTAAGAAACATCATCACTGTCATTAACAAATAAGGAGAGACTTTAAGGTTCAAGCACTCTTCTAGTTTTACGGAAACCCCAAGAACTCCTCATCGCTAGTGTCAGAATTTATTAAGCTCAGTTGCTCACAATCACTTTGTAGCATCATGTACCTATCATCACGCGACATAACCTGTCCAAAGCCACCAGGGGACAAAGCACGTTTGGACCAATGCTTCCTGAAGTTATATCGCCAGTCTAGTCCATCTATATTTGTAATGCCACAAAGCCCTTCATCTCGTGTTTTGTTGTAGGTTTCCAGTTTGAAAAATGAGAATGCGGTGCAAGCACAGCCCTCGATTAAAAAAATTGCTCTGCATACCTGTTTGTCTCGTCTGACAGTAGCTGAAAGGCAGCTTCAGGAAAGAACAGCCTGAAGTAGTCCAGCGGCTGCTAATCTGTAGAGTCCAGAGTCCGACTCAGTGATAATGCGCAAAACATCGTCAGCTTTTTTTTGTTTTCTGTACTCCCTTTGCTCCCTCATGAGATGTAGATGCCATCTTGCCTTTGTTTACATTTCGCAACTCACGCACACACAAGGATTAGATGCCGAGTCAATGAGTCTAACATTCCTCCAAGCACAGAGGGAATGCCTGTAACGTAACAGTGAGTTTTGTCGCCCTCTACCCTTGGATGTCGACTTTTGTCAGGTAATACACATCATGGTCTGTGACGCAATATTCGCTCCATAAGACGCATAGACATTTCCAGCCTTCTTCTGGGGAAAACAAAGTGCATCTTATGGTGCGAAAAATACGGTAATCACTTTTATTTATATTGGGAGTTTTGTTTTAAAGAATGACCATAGAAAGGTTAGAATGGGGTTCTTTAAGGTGAATTTTAAGTAAGCTTGAGTTTCGTTAGAATTAATATTTCGCATAAATAATAATGGTAACTTTTTCTTATATAGAACCAAACATTGCCAATAGATTCCCACTAAGTAATTAGGTCTGTAAATTGGTTTATGAGTGTGATTAGTAAGTCTGGGTATTAGCACTTTTGTCCTGATTTGATTTTGATTTGATATTGACCTTATCTTGATTGAATTGACATGCACTGATATATTTATATGTAGTGCTAGCGTTTTTAACCTAGACATTATTTAACCTTACATAGAGAACATTAATATAATGTAACACATTTCAGCAGCACTTTATTTGAAGGATGTGTACTTAGTGACTTAATAACATATGCATAAGGATAAATTGACATTTAAGAAGAAATATTTGGATTAGTAATGAAGGATTAATAGTATTTGCAAGATGTTGAATTAAATATCTGTTTAGCTCTAAAAAAAAAAAAAAAAACTTTTCCACAACACTGTACTCATTCAAAATTCACCATAATTTAACTAACCTATTGTGAAGTCCAGGGTGTGTACAGTCCCCCTAACTCCGACACAGGCAGGCTGGACACAAGTTTGCCAGTTTATTTACATGTGGCGGCGCTTCATTCGCTCCCCACAGCACAGTACCAAATGGCACACAATGCTCAGTTCTTTCTTTCTCTCTCTCTTCTCGACAAGCTTTGTCCTCCACCTCCCGACTCTGACTTCCTGATTAGTGGCTGCTGGCTCCTTTTATAAGGCAACTGGAAGTGCTCCAGATGCTCGTTGACTTGCTTCCGGGTGTAACAGAAGAGCTGCATCCAAGGGCTCAGCAGCAGCTGCAGTGTCCATGGAATCCAACAGGGCTGCATCAAACTCCAGATCCCATGGAGCCCTGCAGGAGTCTGAGGCACCACTGCAACCCAGGGGGGCTGCCACCTAGCACTCTAGGGGAGTTAATGCTCTGGATAGGCTCCCTCCGCCGGTCCTTGCAGCATGGAGGCATCCTGGCTGGGCATGGGCTCCGGCCGTGCGTCACACTACCCCTTTCTCTGCTAAGCCTTGAGGGGTGAAGCAGCCTGTCCCGCTTGGACTGGTTGTTTCCAGGCTGGGAAGTCGACATGGTCAGGTCAACAGCTCCACTCTGAAATGATAAGATAAGAAAGGGATGGGAAGGCGCTCTTCTGACGCCGTCTCCTGGCATCTACCAGTCTTCTCAACGGATAGTCTCTCCAGCCATGGCCCAGATGGTGGCAGTCATAGAATTGTCTTTCCCCACTTTTCCCATGTGCCCTGCAGTCATGAAAACATGATGGAAAACTCCACTCCACTCATGTCTTTCTTTAATTCTACAAGTTACACATATCTTCATGTTCCACTCGTGTCAATCCATCTTGAAAATGTGTTCTCAAAGTTCCTCCTGAGACAAAAAAGGAAACATTTTAAAATGAGAATTTAAAGCTGATGCTTGTTGACATTGGTACTGGATGAATGTATCATTAAACACAAATAAGCAGCAATTGTGACTGACAGCAGTGCTGTACAACTTATGGGGCTATTTCATGTCGGTTGCTTTTCACACACACTCACTTGGTATCGCAGACTGCTCTGAAAATTCCAACAATTGCCCACTTACTTGGCTGGGTGAGGCACATTGAAAACTTCTCCCACGGGCTTAAATACAACACAATGTTTATTGGACTTGGCACAACACAAACTTGTGAATGATGCCATCATATGATGGAACAGCACATTGGAGATGCTAGAAAGTGTTTCTAGAACAACAGCCATTACAGAAGCTCTGTATATAGTCAGCGAGGTTTTCCCCCAGTGTGACTGGCATGCGGCACTGATTGTCATGTAGGAATTTGCTGCCTTTGATGTCCAGTTGTCGCATGTTAGGGTTACTCTCTCCACTGACCTGAGAGATGTGGTGATGCTTTGCTTAAGAATTTCATAAATCCTAGGTGTAAAATGACTTTACTCATTTACTTTCTGGTTGGTATAGCATACTGCAGTCCCAAAACATGTATTATTTGTCGAAAGCCCTCGTTTTCAACAGCGTTGTAAGGTCTCTTATCTTTACAGATAAAAACTGTTGGTTTTTTTTTTGGGGAGTGATGTGAATTAAATTAAAGCTTGGAGCTTAATGCAGTCTCCAGTGTAGGTTTAGGCTCTACTTGTTTGGATGTCAATTGAGATTGTTTATGAGTGATAATATTTATCTTCTGAGTTGCACAGCTTATATATAGCTTTGCTTTCATCCAGTTGTTCCTTACCTATGCAGTGCTTTCATTTTTAGTAAGTCCACATAACTGATTTAAGTGTTGAAGGCACTGATTTGAGTTGAGGACTCACCATTTTATGTGAAGTAGTAAAGGATGGATGAATTAACATATTTTTCCATAGAAGGTCTTAACAGGCGCATTAGTGACAGCTACTGGATCGGACCCCAAAAAATGAAGATTAGCAGAAATCTACATATAGTAACTGAGCAGGATAGGTATTCACAAGATCAGTCGTGAGAATTTATGAATCAGTATCGAATCCTTTAAATCATGTTAGTGATTAGGAAGTTTTGATTCTTAAGGGCCATAGTGGCCAATGTGTCAATCAGGAGCCTTGGCTTGAGCTGGGAGAACTTTTTGCCCAAGTTGTGCTCTGTCAAGATGGAGGATGGGACAGCAGGCTGCTTGCTGCTTGTGCTGATTGACACATATACAAAACAAAAGGTGCTGATGGAGAAGTGCGAAGGGATTTAAGATGGGCCAGGATTAAGAGTTTTTTCGTAGGCTTCAGGGATTCTAGTGTTAAAAGTAGTAGCTTTTATGGACTTTTATTACTTTTTAAAAGTAGCAAGTAATGTAAAGCAGTGTACTAATTTTCTTGAAGTAAAAATATCTGTGTTTAAAAAAAAAAAAAAAAGTAAATTAAACAGATACTGTACATGTTGTGGAAGATTATTCTCACCACTCTAAAAAATGTGTGTGTATGCTCCGTGTAACTGGTGACAGCTAGGAAAGAAGAGGTTAGGTCTGTGCATAGCGTGAAATCAAATGAAAAAGAATTAAACAAAAGGCATGGGTATGGGGATTTGTTTTTTTTTTGGTTTTTTTTGGTAAAGCTATAATTGCCAGAAAAAGTACTTAAAGTGATTATATTGCTATTCCACCAAGATCAAATAACAGAAACTGAATAATAGATTCATAAAGTAATAATGTTGTTGTAATTGTAAACACTTCTGTGTATTTGTCAGTTTAAAATTTTAAATATGTTAATTCATCTGTTTATTTAATTCAGTTTCATTTTGTGTAGAGGCCTAGATTAGAGAGATTAAGCTGTAAATTTGCATTTGTAGTGCAGTAATGGCAAATTATTAAATTACACAAAAATTACATTAAGTTCACAGTAAAACAGGAGTAATCCCAATGACTAACAAACAAAGACTTCACTGTAAAGCCCATTCATTATATCTAAGTTAAGGCCACTTGGCAGAGAAGGAATGGAAAACAAAAATACCAGTCAGCATCTTCCCTGGAGAAAGTACACGTTAGGGTCCACCAACCATTACACCTATCCTGTCACTTCTGGGCTTTCCACAGTGTCATTAACAATGTCCTTGATGTGCAGTCCATTAAGATGTAGATTAAATCTTTTAACTGCTGAATCCTGAGGATTCCGGTATTTCTGGTGTCACTTTCAGTGGGCTTTAATAGCAATGAGAGAAAGTAGGGTGAAATGACACCTTTTATTGGCTAACTAAATATATTACAATTGCAAGCTTTCGGGCAGCTAAGACCCCTTCATCAGGCAAGGTGTAACAAAGAAACTGAAAAATACTGATTTTTTTTCTTTCATCTTAACAACCTTTTTGTTCAAATGTTAGCAAAATAAATACACCTGAGATGAATTAACCCTGAAGGAAGAGAACAATGAACTAATAAAATGTAGAGATAACATAACCATCACTAGAGAAAGTCCTGTAAGGTTTTTTTGAAGCGCATTGTCTGTAAGATAGGCCACTGATGTAGTCAGCTGGTCAATTAGTCTTGTTAGTCCACATATCTGGTCATAAAACTCTTGTCTCATTTCAGACCATTTTGTAGAGTGTTGAATTTAAGCATAAGTTTGTATTCCCATTCTTTCCGCTCCTGTTGGGTCTTGAAATTACCCACAAGAACAGTGACCCTCAGATCCTTTATGCTGTGGCCATTACTGTTAAAGTGTGCTGCCACCGGAAGATCAATACTGTTCTGATTAATATGAAATCTATGTGAGTTCATTCGCTGGCACAGTGTCTGACCAGTTTCCCCTACATACAGTCCAATGTTGGGGCACCTTATGCACATGATTAGGTAGGCCACATTAGCAGATTTGCATGTGAACGGACACTTTATTTTATGCTCCTGCTGACAATGTGGTTTAATTACCTGATCTGTTGTGTAGATATGTGCACAGGTGCCACACCTGTTCTGTAGGCTGGGAGATGTGCCACTTGCTGCCGAGCCACACATAGAGTTTCGGGCCATCAGTTGTTTGAGGTTTGGTGGTTGTCTGTATGCAAGGAGGAGAGGTTTTGGGAATATATCCTTCAGTTTATTGTCTTTCTGTACCATGGGTTGAAGCTCTTTCATAATTTTGCGAAGTGTTTCCAGATGTGGATGATAAGTTATCAACTAGTGGGACCCGGTGCACTTTTGCATTCCAGAAGGTTTTCTCTGGGTATAACCGTAGCTCTCCTGATTTGTAGGTCTGTTGATTTGGAATGGGCATTAATATTCACTTTACAGTGTCTTAATCCTGAATTTAAATGCTGAAACTGACGAGGCATCCCTTACACGATTAATTGAATACCTTATTTGTTTTGTGGTTTATTTGTTTTTGTTTTGCTTTATTATTAATTACTTGTCTAGTGTTTGTTATTTGTAAAACTAATTTTCTATTTTGACACAAGCTATACCGTCTAGTGTTGAGTTCTACTAAAATCAGGTTACTTTTATCTAAATGTCCACATTTGGACTATCCTCTTTTTTTTTTTTTTTAATACATTTACTTTTCTTTCTTGTCTCCTTGAAAATAATACATTCCAATGTAACTGATAGTCCACAAAGTTGTTTGTGCCTTTATTATGGGATCAATTCACTGCAGTTTTTTAGGTCAGTATTGATTATCCCTGCTTGTGGACGTCTGTAGTGGCTGCAGACCTTACATTTCATTAAACCCTTTGCCTAATAAAACAATCAATCAGCAGTTCTAAAAAAGTGAAGGACAGAAGTGTGTTCACCTAGTTATATTATACTCTTAAATAGGGGTGTGCAACATTGGCAAAACATTATATCTCAATATTTTCTGGGACTTGATGATAACAATAATTGGACAATATTTTGCATCCTTTTAAAAATGTGTTTTGTAAATCTCTTATTGAATTAGCTTGGTCATGATAATAGGCTATTAATTGTTGCTTACTAATGAAATTAATGGAAACAACAGTTAAAGAAAACAGGTCTTATTTATTTACTTAAAACTAAAGTAAAATAACACAAACACATTAAAATTGCCAGTCAAAGTATTACTGAGATCAAACAGTGCAAATATGAGTAAACCACTTCAAAGTGGCCTACAGGATTTACCCAAAAAATTCCACTAAGTCCAACAAAACTATTATAATAAGAGCATTTTAAAGAGACACTTACACTTAATGTAAACAAGATATGAATCCAAAGGGAATAAAATGCTAATCATAATTGAAACACAGGGCATGAACATTACAGACTGGATAAACATAAACTGCTTTGCTGTAAGATGAATTGTGCAGCAATTCTAACATACTGTACTATAATGTAAAAATCCAAAGTTCTGTCAAATACTGTACAGGAAAAATTACTAACCTTCAAGTTTTTTCCAATTTTGCACAAAGATAACAAAAAAACTAAAACAATTGTAAAATTCTACCGAGGGAGGAAACAGCAGTCTTTTAACAGCATCTGGCTTCAGAGCAGCACTGTTAAATGTTAGAACGTTGCCTCCAGTGTTGAAAGTCCTCTCAGAAAGGCTGCTTGAAGTAGGAATGCACAGTTACTTTCCTGCAAGTTTCCCCAATTTGGAGAAATGTCCTACTTGGGTTCTCCACCACTCAAGTGGATTTACATCACTGTCCATCTTAGGTATCATCAAGTAGCTCTTGAGATATTTCGGGCAATTCACAACACAGCAAAGCCGAATGTTGTTTTCTCACCATGATGATATCTCGCAGTGCCATCTGGTGGAATCTTCCAGATTTATGTAAAGTACACACACAGGTATAAACAGTACACCGCTTGCGTAGCAGTAACATTCGCCGGCGAAAGGCTTAGCTTTGCGTCAAGTATAAACCTGGCCTTCAAGTTAAATGAGACAGTGAATGCAAAGACTTTCAAGGTGTGTTTTTGATTGTTTTTTTGCAAACTGAGTGACATACTCGATAATTGCAGCTCACACATTGTTAAAACAACAATTAAGATATTATTGTAGATTATACATATTGCACACTCCTACTCTAGAATGTATGTTTTGATGGTCTTTTAAAGGCTGGTAGTTTTTCAACATTTGCCATATAATGTTGATTAATTAGGTGCAAATTTTCAGAATGTATTCTTAATTGCACCCGTGCACATCAGTTATTCTGTGTTTTAGGTTTACAGTAGACCCCCGCGAAGTCGCGGTTCAGAGTTCGCAGCCTTAGTCATTCGCAGATTTTTCCTTAGAACCTATCTAATAATTGTTAGTGGAAACCGCAAATATCCACCACAATTTTTGTGGGTTTTTTCGTGGAAGTACTGTACTGTAGAGAGAACAGGAAGCAACTGTAGTGGAGAATGCAGCTTGGGATGGTGAAAGTAGCAAATAGAATTTGAAACTGCAACTCCCTGCAGTGGCTCTGATTGGTCTTCTGCTGAGGCTGCTGGGGCTGTTGGGGTCAAAGGATGTCAGCGCAGCTTTTAAAATGGGGGCCGGTGCAGTTTGGCGTAGCTAGGGATGGGCGGAGGGGGCGGTCCGCCCCGGACGGCACATTTTTGGGGCGGCATTATTGGCCAAAAGGCTCAGTACAATTAGTGTGTAAGCAGCAGGCTTCGGAAAAATATCACTCATGAATGAAAAAGTCAAATTCTTTGATTTTTATCCACAAATGCTTCAAAAATCATTTTCAGACTGTCCTTCTGTGGCGGCATCAAACACAGCAGTTAAAATTTCTGAGGCAATAACAAAAATAATCAGAAACATTACAGCGATAATAATTTCTAGGATGATAAACAGCTATTTTACAATTTAGAATTTCGTTTTTCTATCAATCCAAACGCATTCTTGCTCTGCACAGAAAACATGCCCACCTATCACTTGTACACTACACTGGCTCTGGTTTTCGCAGCCTAATTATATTAAACTAATAATTAGAACACGGCTTATCAGTGCGTCTAAACTATATTCTTGTCTAGTTTATGCTTATAAATAATTATATGTGCGCACACTATTGCTGTTTCTCTATACAGTATATGAATAAATCTATGCCAAATTTATCCTAATTTTTCTGTATACGTCATTTTAATTTTCTATTTCATATTCAGATATGTTGGAGGGTGGCAAATTGAAGCACCACCCCGCCCTGAGTGGCACGAACACTAGCTACGCCACTGGGCCGGTAAACAAAAAAAAAAAAAAAAATTTTTGTAATTTGTGTTTCAAGTTCCTGTCTGTCTGCCTTCTGTTGGGTTACCTGTACTTATTCGTTTTGTCCTGGATCATTTCGTGATTGGCGTCTGAATTGTCTGCCTATGTACATGAGGACTGTAAGTAGATTCATGGCCATCCTGCAAAGAAAGGAGTGCTGCTGAACCCGTCTACCTGTCTTCACCATTTCAGGAACTAGCGGTAGGACTATCTTTACATTCCCATTCAACATGCGGATCTTTGGACTATCAAGTTTCATCATTACATTTCATCCATTGCTGTTTTTCCATGAACGTTTTTCATGATTTACTGTGTGTTTTCTTTTGTGCTTTGTTGTATTTAATGCGTAATCGCTGTAAGGGGAACAGGGGTGGTATCGCTGTTTTCATTTGTTTTCATTACATTCTTTATTTGCTGTTTGATTACCGGTTTGTTTTCTGTTTGTGAGTGCGTGCAGGTCGGGCCAAGGCTGGGTGCCTCTCTGGAATCTCCACCATAAAAATAAATCGCCATCTTCTCAACGGTATGAATCTTAGCGGCACCTGACCGCTACAGCACTACTCATTTCTCCTTGCTGCTGATTGACCGTGATGCATCTCCAGCTGAGTGTTCTTGTATTTTCCGTTTTGTTCCTCTGAACCCTTAAACTGCCACAACTGGCTATAGTCATTTCCTAGTGCCATTCGCGAGCACGCAGGATCAGTCGGTGCAGTACATTCGTTGAGCAGCCAGCTCATGACCACAGCCAGCCCCTTGTGAGCAGGGGGGCTGAACGCACCCCTAGAAGACAGACACTCCTCATAAAAACCCTCGTAAAAAAACGCTGATAGACTACCTTCACATTGCTCCCTTACTTGCTGGGCGGCTGCTTTGTCGCGTGATATGCTTCTTGCGTGATGCTGCGCTTACTTAAAAGCCTGAATGGGCACATGTCCTTTTTGCCTTATTGCTTTGTTTCTCTCTCCTCCCCCAGACATCCTCTGCTCCTGTTGCGGGTCCCGCTCCCCTATGATTTTTGCTTATTCTTTTAAACGAGAACTAACTGCATACTGAGCTCATTTTACTTCTGAAAGAGACATGTTTGCTTGAAGTGTTTGAATAAAGTTCCTGTCTCTACAATCTCCTGTGTTTCTGTGCAATTCTGTGACCCAAGCGTGACATCCTGCAGCACTGCAGCCTCACTGTCCCTGTGATTGAGCCGCTGCACTATAGTCTGCCAGCCTCAGAGCTTACCTCTGTGTGCTTGCGTGCAGTAATTATGATGCTCTTTGCATGAAAAAAAAAAAAAAATGTGTTCCATTAAAAATTCACTTTTTCTTTGTAAATTGTGACGTTTACTTAAAGTGCAGCAAAACAGTATTTGGCGTCCAGGGATGCATTAACCGCCAAGTATGTGGCAGTTTAAGGCTTAAAGCCCCAAGATGCCATCAAAACGCCCTGCACCTCCTAAGGCTTCTGGCAATGAAAACGCACTTGCATGAATTACAGTACATATAGCGGTAACATCAGTATTTTACATTCTAGCACTGCGGGAGACATAGCAGTACAGTACTGTGCAGTATATGGGAAATTAAATGAAATTGAAGTGTTTTTGGGGCATATTTATGATTTAAACTATAAAAATAGGCATTTTTTTAACCACATCCAAAATTTGAGGTTTTTCACAATTTGCGGATGCTCTAGGAACATAACCCCCACAAAATTTGGGGGTGTACTGTAATTTTAACCAGTTTGAATGTAAATTACAATATGGTGCTATAAACTAAAATTTCTTTAATGATATTTATATTTACTATATTACAAATTCATTGAATTTTTTTTTATTCAGGAGATGCTTGAAGTGAGAAACTATAAAAATTGGGTAAATAATTACAAGATTGCGGTTTATTAAATTTGTAAAATTATTGGTGTTGATTATATGCCATATCTGCTGCTGTCTGGATTCAAAGTTTGAACACCCATTATGTACATGGGGTATGTGTGTGTGTGTGTGTATAGATATATATATAGATATATATATATAGATACAGTGGTGTGAAAAACTATTTGCCCCCTTCCTGATTTCTTATTCTTTTGCATGTTTGTCACACAAAATGTTTCTGATCATCAAACACATTTAACCATTAGTCAAATATAACAGAAGTAAACACAAAATGCAGTTTTTAAATGATGGTTTTTATTATTTAGGGAGAAAAAAAATCCAAACCTACATGGCCCTGTGTGAAAAAGTAATTGCCCCCTTGTTAAAAAATAACCTAACTGTGCTGTATCACACCTGAGTTCAATTTCCGTAGCCACCCCCAGGCCTGATTACTGCCACACCTGTTTCAATCAAGAAATCACTTAAATAGGAGCTGCCTGACACAGAGAAGTAGACCAAAAGCACCTCAAAAGCTAGACATCATGCCAAGATCCAAAGAAATTCAGGAACAAATGAGAACAGAAGTAATTGAGATCTATCAGTCTGGTAAAGGTTATAAAGCCATTTCTAAAGCTTTGGGACTCCAGCGAACCACAGTGAGAGCCATTACCCACAAATGGCAAAAACATGGAACAGTGGTGAACCTTCCCAGGAGTGGCCGGCCGACCAAAATTACCCCAAGAGCACAGAGACGACTCATCCGAGAGGTCACAAAAGACCCCAGGACAACGTCTAAAGAACTGCAGGCCTCACTTGCCTCAATTAAGGTCAGTGTTCACGACTCCACCATAAGAAAGAGACTGGGCAAAAACGGCCTGCATGGCAGATGTCCAAGACGCAAACCACTGTTAAGCAAAAACAACATTAGGGCTCATCTCAATTTTGCTAAGAAACATCTCAATGATTGCCAAGACTTTTGGGAAAATACCTTGTGGACTGATGAGACAAAAGTTGAACTTTTTGGAAGGCAAATGTCCCGTTACATCTGGCGTAAAAGGAACACAGCATTTCAGAAAAAGAACATCATACCAACAGTAAAATATGGTGGTGGTAGTGTGATGGTCTGGGGTTGTTTTGCTGCTTCAGGACCTGGAAGGCTTGCTGTGATAGATGGAACCATGAATTCTACTGTCTACCAAAAAATCCTGAAGGAGAATGTCCGGCCATCTGTTCGTCAACTCAAGCTGAAACGATCTTGGGTGCTGCAACAGGACAATGACCCAAAACACACCAGCAAATCCACCTCTGAATGGCTGAAGAAAAACAAAATGAAGACTTTGGAGTGGCCTAGTCAAAGTCCTGACCTGAATCCAATTGAGATGCTATGGCATGACCTTAAAAAGGCGGTTCATGCTAGAAAACCCTCAAATAAAGCTGAATTACAACAATTTTGCAAAGATGAGTGGGCCAGAATTCCTCCAGAGCGCTGTAAGAGACTCATTGCAAGTTATCGTAAACGCTTGATTGCAGTTATTGCTGCTAAGGGTGGCCCAACCAGTTATTAGGTTCAGGGGGCAATTACTTTTTCACACAGGGCCATGTAGGTTTGGATTTTTTTTTCTCCCTAAATAATAAAAACCACCATTTACAAACTGCATTTTGTGTTTACTTGTGTTATATTTGACTAATGGTTAAATGTGTTTGATGATCAGAAACATTTTGTGTGACAAACATGCAAAAGAATAAGAAATCAGGAAGGGGGCAAATAGTTTTTCACACCACTGTAGATAGATAGATATAGATATATATACACACACATACACAGTGGGGCAAAAAAGTATTTAGTCAGCCACCAATTGTGCAAGTTCTCCCACTTAAAAAGATGAGAGAGGCCTATAATTTTCATCATAGGTATACCTCAACTATGAGAGACAAAAATGAGAAAAAAAAATCCAGAAAATCACATTGTCTGATTTTTGAAGAATTTATTTGCAAATTATGGTGGAAAAAAAGTATTTGGTCAATAACAAAAGTTCATCTCAATACTTTGTTGTTGGCAATGACAGAGGTCAAACATTTTCTGTAAGTCTTCACAAGGTTTTCACACACTGTTGCTGGTATTTTGGCTCATTCCTCCATGCAGATCTCCTCTAGAGCAGTGATGTTTTGGGGCTGTCGCTGGGCAACACTGACTTTCAACTCCCTCCAAAGATTTTCTATGGGGTTGAGATCTGGAGACTGGCTTGGCCACCCCAGGACCTTGAAATGCTTCTTACGAAGCCACTCCTTCGTTACCCAGGCAGTGTTTTAGGGATCATTGTCATGCTGAAAGACCCAGCCACGTTTCATCTTCAATGCCCTTGCTGATGGAAGGAGGTTTTCACTCAAAATCTGACGATACATGGCCCCAGACATTCTTTCCTTTACACAGATCAGTCGTCCTGGTCCCTTTGCAGAAAAACAGCCCCAAAGCATGATGTTTCCACCCCCATGCTTTACAGTAGGTATGGTGTTCTTTGGATGCAACTGAGCATTCTTTCTCCTCCAAACACGACGAGTAGAGTTTTTACCAAAAAGTTCTATTTTGGTTTCATCTGACCATATGACGTTCTCCCAGTCCTCTTCTGGATTATCCAAATGCTCTCTAGCAAACTTCAGACGGGCCTGCACATGTACTGGCTTAAGCAGGGGGACACATCTGGCACTGCAGGATTTGAGTCCCTGGCGGCGTAGTGTGTTACTGATTAATAAAGTATCTATCTATCGATCTATCGATCTATCTATCGATCTATCGATCTATCTGATGGTAGCCTTTGTTACTTTGGTCCCAGCTCTCTGCAGGTCATTCACTAGGTCCCCCCGTGTGGTTCTGGGATTTTTGCTCATCATTCTTGTGATCATTTTGACTCCATGGGGTGAGATCTTGCGTGGAACCCAAGATCAAGGGAGATTATCAATGGTCTTGTATGTCTTCCATTTTCTAATAATTGCTCCCACAGTTGATTTCTTCACACCAAGCTGCTTACCTATTGCAGATTCAGTCTTCCCAGCCTGGTGCAGGTCTACAATTTTGTTTCTGGTGTCCTTTGACAGCTCTTTGGTCTTGGCCATAGTGGAGTTTGGAGTGTGACTGTTTGAGGTTGTGGAAAGGTGCCTTTTATATTAATAACGAGTTCAAACGGATGCCATTAATACAGGTAACGAGTGGAGGACAGAGAAGCCTCTTACAGAAGAAGTTACAGGTCTGTGAGAGCCAGAAATCTTGCTTGTTTGTAGGTGACCAAATACTGATTTTCCACCATAATTTGCAAATAAATTCTTTAAAATCAGACAATGTGATTTTTTGGATTTTTTTTTCTCGTTTTGTCTCTCATAGTTGAGGTATACCTATGATGAAAATTACAGGCCTCTCTCATCTTTTTAAGTGGGAGAACTTGCACAATTGGTGGCTGACTAAATACTTTTTTGCCCCACTGTGCATGTGTGTGTGTGTGTGTGTGTGTGTGTGTGTATATATATATATATATATATATATATGGTTGAAATAGTTTACTGTCAAATAATGCAAAGAGTACGCGACACGTGTTTCGACTTGCTGGCCAACCACAAGCGTTACCTGGTAGGTAACCACCCATACAATCAGATTGTGACACAGACTACGAATGCCGTGAATGTAATTACCCTGATCTACATGGCGCAACGTTAGGGGCTTAGCCTCTGGCGCTGATGTCCGAGGTTCGATTCCTGAGAGGGAGTGCAGTAGAGTGTGTACGCCTGATGAGCCCAGAGTTAGGGCGAAACACGTGTCGCGTACTCTTTGCATTATTTGACAGTAAACTATTTCAACCGTTCTATGATCTGCTTCTCACAACTGAGGGCACCGTGGCAGATGTTAGCAGACTTGCTGGCCAACCACAAGCAGCAACAACAACATTTATTTATATAGCACATTTTCATACAAAAAGTAGCTCAAAGTGCTTTACATAATGAAGAAAAGAAGAATAAAAGACAAATAAGAAATTAAAATAAGACAACCTTAGTTAACATAAAAAGGAGTAAGGTCCGATGGCCAGTGTGGACAGAAAAAACAAAAAAAAACTCCAGAAGGCTGAAGAAAAAAATTAAATCTGTAGGGGTTCCAGGCCACGAGACCGCCCAGTCCCCTTTGGGCATTCTACCTAACATAAATGAAATAGTCCTCTTTGTAGTTAGGGTTCTCACGGAGTCACTTGATGCTGATGGTTATACAGACTTCTGGCTTTTAATCCATCCATCATTGTTGGAACATCATGGTGCTTTGGGTAGATGGTGGTGGCACAAGCCACCACCAATAGGACACCGGAAAAGGAAACAGAAGAGAGAGTAGGGGTTAGTACAAATTTTGAATGAATAGTTATTATAATGAATTGGATATACAGAGTGTCAGGATTAAATTACAGTGAAGTTATGAGAAGGCCATGTTAAAGTAATGTGTTTTCAGTAGTTTTTTAAAGTGCTCCACTGTATTAGCCTGGCGAATTCCTACTGGCAGGCTATTCCAGATTTTAGGTGCATAACAGCAGAAGGCCGCCTCACCACTTCTTTTAAGTTTTGCTCTTGGAATTCTAAGGAGACACTCAGTTGAGGATCTGAGGTTGCAATTTGGAATATAAGGTGTCAGACATTCCGATATATAAGACGGGGCGAGATTATTTAAAGCTTTATAAACCATAAGCAGAATTTTAAAGTCAATTCTGAATGACACAGGTAACCAGTGTAGTGACATCAAAACTGGAGAAATGTGTTCGGATTTTCTTTTCCTGGTAAGGATTCTAGCAGCTGCATTCTGCACTAATTGCAAACGATTGATGTCTTTTTTGGGTAGTCCTGAGAGGAGTGCATTACAGTAATCTAGCCGACTAAAGACAAACGCATGAACTAATTTCTCTGCATCTTTCGATGATATAAGAGGTCTAACTTTTGCTATGTTCCTTAGGTGAAAAAATGCTGTCCTAGTGATCTTATTAATATGCGATTTAAAATTCAGATTACAATCAACGGTTACCCCTAAGCTTTTTACCTCCGATTTGACTTTTAATCCTAATGCATCCAGTTTATTTCTAATAGCCTCATTGTATCCATTATTGCCAATCACTAAGATTTCGGTTTTTTCTTTATTTAATTTGAGAAAGTTACTATTCATCCATTCTGAGATACAGGTTAGACATTGTGTTAGCAAATCAAGAGATTTGGGGTCATCAGGTGCTATTGATAAATACAGCTGTGTGTCATCAGCATAGCTGTGGTAGCTCACGTTATGTCCCGAGATAATCTGACCTAATGGAAGCATGTAGATTGAGAAGAGCAGCGGACCCAGGATAGAGCCTTGTGGAACACCATATAGAATATCATGTGTCTTTGAGTTATAATTACCACAACTAACAAAGAATTTTCTCCCTGCCAGGTAGGATTCAAACCAATTTAAGACACTGCCAGAGAGGCCCACCCATTGACTAAGGCGATTCTTAAGAATATTATGATCAATGGTGTCAAATGCGGCACTCAAATCTAAGAGGATGAGAACAGATAAATGGCCTCTGTCTGCATTTACCCGCAAGTCATTTACTACTTTAACGAGTGCAGTTTCTGTGCTGTGATTTGTTCTAAAACCTGACTGAAATTTATCAAGAATAGCATGTTTATTGAGGTGCTCATTTAACTGCATAATGACTGCCTTCTCTAGAATTTTACTTAAGAAAGGCAGGTTAGAGATGGGTCTATAATTTTCAAGAGCAGAGGGGTCGAGATTATTTTTCTTAAGTAGGGGTTTAACTACCGCAGTCTTAAGACAGTCTGGGAAGACCCCCGTATCTAATGACGAATTTACTATGTCAAGAACATTATCAATAAGCACACCCGATACTTCTTTGAAAAAATTTGTTGGTATTGGGTCAAGGGCACAGGTGGATGGTTTCATTTGAGAAATTATTTTATGTAAATCAGGTAAATCTATCCTAGTGAAAGACTCTAATTTATTTATTATGGAGTACTGGGGTTTCGGAGGATCCTTAGTGTTGGGGAGATATACTATGTTATTTCTAATATCATTAATTTTTTGATTGAAAAATACAGCGATAGCCTCACAGGTTTTACTGGAAGTACTTAGGAGGCATTCCTTTGAGTTACCTGGGTTTAACAGATGATCAATTGTCGAAAATAAGACTCTGGGATTACTAGCATTGTTATTTATAATCTTAGAGAAATAGCAGCGCCTCTCAAGACGGACTGTGTTATTGTATTCTGTTATTTTAACTTTTAATATCTCATAGTCAATAGTTAGTTTAGTCTTCCTCCTCCAAGCGTTACCTGGTAGGTAACCACCCATACAATCAGATTGTGACACAGACTACGAATGCCATATCTAAATATATATATCTATATATATATATATATATATATATATATATATATATCTATATATATCTATATCTATATATATCTATATATATATATATATATATATATATATATATATATATATATATATATATATATATATATATCTATATATATATATATATATATATATATATATATCTTTTTTTTTTAACAATATAAATTTCATTGTCTTTCAGGTTTCTGTGTATGCTATTCCTGACAAAATTGACCAAGTGGAGTATGCATTAAAAGCTTCAGTTAAACTCCTGGAATTTTACAATGGTTATTTTCAAATAAAATACCCTCTTCAGAAATTAGGTAATTTTCTTTATTTCTGACTGTTAAATTGTCAAATGCTTTAAGTAATGGAGCCTTACATTTTTTTTTTTTTTTTTTTTCATTTATGTAATTATGTACAATTTTAAAAAACTAAGTACTTTTTTTTTTTTAACCTTAAAAACTATTAAGTATAAACTTTTAACCTCCACTGTTTTTGCATTGCAGGAGCTGATGTAATTTCTTTATAAAGCAGGGTTTGCCTATTATACTGCAATTAAAGCTGTGGTTCTTAGAGAGTTTGCCTCTTTTTCTGTTTTAGGAACATATTCTCCTTCTAACCACATGTTGTGTTGTTTAGTAGAAATTAACTGGAAATAATTTTAAAATGAACAACAATGCTTAGTGATGAACATGAGTGCTCAGTGAAATGTTGTGGGCTTTTTGGATCAAATTTGCATTAACTTGAACAAAGAATAAATAGCAGCAATAAAAAACATTAGTAACAAAAAACTCATACACAGACAACAACAACAACAACATTTATTTATATAGCACATTTTCATACAAAAAGTAGCTCAAAGTGCTTTACATAATGAAGAAAAGAAGAATAAAAGACCTCATCACCCACCCCTTACAGCACTTTTTGACAAGTCTATAAGACTAGTACATGGAGCAATTATGAATGAGGTCAGATTGATTCACTGTCATTATTATGAATGTTACGTATGAAACTTAACATGGATTTTCCATGCTAGGGGATGACACTGGTCGAATATGCATTAAGTTTCTTTTAATTTAACATAGAATTGATTTTCATTTTTAGTATTCAGAAACCTTTGAGGATGCAGGCATTCCTGCACTGACAAGTCACTTAGGAATGTCCAAAGTAAAGTAATGAATTATCCTAACCTAAGAGTATCTCAGAGTATTGGTGAAAACCTACATAAACACAGAGAATGTGCAAACTCTAAACACGCAAGAAACTGTAACTGTATGGCAGCTGTCCTAATCTCTATACTGCTGTATTATCTTTAAGTGATTCAGCTGAATTCAGTTTATTCTACTGTATGTCATTTTTGGTGCACGGGCACTAAGCATTGCACAGGTTTTGTTATGTTTCACTGGATTATACCAATTTCATGGTAATATTAAGAAAGCATGTATATTACAAAAAAATTCTAATAAATGTAGAAGTATTACCACTATAATATATTACTAAAAAGGTATAAATTGATATTTGGAATATATAAAACTGTAAAGATTATCTTAGAGTGCTCCTTTTTCTGAAATATAAATTTCAAAACAATCAAAATTTACAAAAACAGTGCAAGAAAAACACATTGCAAAATAGTGAAAAAGTAGTCTGTTCCGTCCAGTGTAATCTAGTGTTAGATGTTTTAAGTAGTCTGTTTTGGTAAATGGCAACCTCTTTTCTTTTACGTTTATTCTTTAACTGTTTTCCCTCTCACTTCTTTCCCTCACTTTCCTTATGCCTGCCTTCTTCCTCCCATAAGTTTACTTTGACTCTGATAATGAGAAATTTGTAAACCCTGACTTTAGATTAGTTTTGTGGTTATCCCAGGAATAACGCTTGGGGTCAGGAATACACCTACAAAATCCCTTAGCTGCCAGGTCACTCTGCCATCTATCAGTTCCCAGATGAATTGTTTCCCTTATCCCGCCTTCTATTATTTGTACTTTTATTCTCCCCATAAGCTGTATGTAACTGTCTCTTATTCTAGTGTTCTTACAGCAGTTACTTCCAGATAACCTTCTAAAACTACAGGAATTACTGCCAGCTTGTGCCCTCTGTATGCCCAGTTACATGCAGAAAGGCTCTTCCTTGCCAATCTAGTTCTTTTCATTTGAAATAACCTCTTTTTTGTTCTGTACCAGATATGTAAAGATTAATTTACTTTACTAGGTGAAATATATTATTCTTCATTTTCTTTTATTCTCATTTGTCCATAGCCTTCTTCCATTAGAAAATACATGTTACTTGGAAGTATGTGTATTTATTATGCAGGTTAATTTGTATTTGCATTTGCTTGTTAAATAAGTGGATGGATGGCATTCTTTGTAATGAGATTTTGGTTTTATTATGGTAGGTGAGGAATAATGGATTATACAAAGATTAGTATTCAGAAATGACAGCTTGTGTTTAGCTTATGTTCAGCTACTGGAAACTTTCAGTTGAGTTGATTTGTGCTTGGGTTTCTAAAGAAAAGTGTAAGTACACAAACACCCTATGTGCCTTCACAAGGATGTGTAAGCAATCACATACCGTATTATAGGAATTGCTTTATATAACTAATAATCAAGTTTCTTAATATATTTCAATTAGTCATTACTACAATAGATTGGAGATGCTTTAGTTGTTAGTTATAGTTACATAGGAAATCTTGCATCATCTGTCCAGTCAGATAAATGAAACACAGTACAGGTCACTCATATGCAATACACAACAAAACAAGTGTAGACAATACAAATACAATGCAGAGACACATAAGACTAAACGGTCCATGCATGTTATATTTTTTTTTATAAAAATTACAACTACATAATGCTGCATAAGTGTCCAGTGCAATGTAATATACTATGCATTTTTTTGTTATTATACAAGTATAAGTGATCATAATTAAAAACAGTTTTAATATCAATGCTGAGTGGAGAAATAAGACAGTTTGTAGATGGTTGAATGAAAGGTTTTATGTACAGTTTGCTTATTAAGAAGGACTGCAGAGGGTTAAAAACTGCCCTTGAGTTGAGAGGTCATAGCATTGATACTATCCTTCCTAGTCTGACCTTAGTTTGGGAAACAGATTGTGCGCAGGATGAGTAGAGTCACACAGAATTGCCTCAGTCTCATTTCTGCAGCAGTTGGTATATATGGACTCTATTGTGGGTAGAATATAGCCAGTGATGCTCTCTTTCTGCTTCACAGCACTTTGTAGTGATGTCTTCTCTGAGGCTATGGGGTTCTCATACCAAATTGTGATCTCTACTGTCAGTACATTTTAAACTAGAAGTTCACCAGTTTATGGTTCCACATTCCCTTAAACACCTTAGGATATACTGTCTATAAAGACACTGCTGTGTTTTTGATGATGGCAGTGGTATTTTGTGATCAATTTAGTTTCTTTGAGATGTGCAGACTGAGAAATTTAAAACCGCCCATTTTTCTCCACTACTGCCCCATCAATTCAAAATGCTGAAGTCCAGAATCATTCCTTTAGTTTTGTTTTTGTTCAAGACATGCACTAAGTCAGACAGACTGTTAACCTGGCAGGCATAAGACAAAGTTTCACTGTGGCAAATTACATAATTTTTTTTATCGGCAGTGCTTTATATCTTAAGTGTTATATTGTATATTATGGAACAAAAGGGAAACAAAAACACCTTTCTTAGCAAGTGGAGAATTTAAAAAAGGAGGAATTATACAATAGTGGATCTTGTGCTGCTCTTAACAGCAGTGTTCCAGCATGGTGGAGGGAGAAAACCACAAAATTCTCATATACATCTGTCCAAGCTATGGCTGTACCAGATGAGTGTTTCAACTGCACAACTGTCCCAGTGTAAAGGTCTCCGCTTTATGTAGAGTGTTGACGTTCTGATTTTTTCTTAAAAATGAATATCACATTAAAAGCTCTTCATAGAACTAGTCCTGACCTGCGGCTAACAAAACATGTTCAAGCAGAACAGTCTTTGTTACAGATATGTTTGATGTTAGCTTACTTTTTTATTTTATAAAATTAAGTTTGGATGGCAGCAACTTTATTTTATAGTTTAATATGTTATTATTGTGACAAGTGCAGCAAAATTCTTACTAGCATGTGTTATTCAACATGCAACAGGAATAATGTTACTATAGTACAAATATTTTATTCTAGTAATGTAGTAATCCGCTGATTACCTTTAAGATGGACAGGACAGGATACATAATTGACAGTGACCTGTCATGCAGGTATGCTGTGCTCTGCATTCCATAAACCCTAGGATTATTTACCATAAACTTTACAATCAAGGGAAAAATCGAGAATCCAGGCAGCTTTGGAGCATTGGATAAATAAAAGCCCTCACAGAAGATAAGTGGTCTTCACTGGATTGTGAGGAGAGACCGTGCGTGACAATGGAAGAGGACTTGGGGCAAGGATAGCCATGGCTAGTTGGTGTCTGCTGTTATATGGGGTGTTTCTCATGGCCATAACAGAGGGGAGGTTCTACTTCTCAAACTATGATCTTTGATTGTCAGATACACATACCAGTTCTTGGGTTAAACTGTCATTTGGTGTGTGCCTTTCCATCTTGATGTTCATTACTATATTAAGATTATTTTAATACAAAAGAAAAGGCTTACAAAAACATGTACAGTACTAAAACGTGTATTTGCATACTCGTTTGAATTTATTCAGTGACACTAAACATACAGTACATTTTTTATGAAGATTTCATATTGTGGGACTATTGTATCATGAAGCCTTAATCACAATATGAATAGTATCATGGGAAAAGCATAATATCCCATGACTACATGATAGTATGTAGTCTCGGCACTGGTCTCATTGAGACTAATGACTGTTGTGTCATTTGCAGATTTAATTAAATGATTAGTATCATATCTGGCTGTACAGTCTTAAGTAAGTAGTGATTATAGCTTTGGTCTCAGACATCTGCAGTGGTAATGATGTTTTGTTACCAATCCTACCTATCCAATTTCCACCTTGTTAACAAGTCCAGTATTCTGTTACACGTGGAGTTGGGCACAGTGATGATGGTATTCAAAGCTGACCTGTAGTATAAACAAATATCATCCAAATGTATATGGTGCGACGCCCAAGATGATGAAAAGCAGAGTGGAGGGGTTTTGATGCGGCATTGTCCACATTCTGGTTTGGCTGATAAGCATACTGCAGAGGTCCTGAAAGATGGGAGTAATGATGTTGATGTGTGACAGAACAAACATATTTTACTGTTGGTATGATGTTCTTTTTCTGAAATGCTGTGTTCCTTTTACGCCAGATGTAACGGGACATTTGCCTTCCAAAAAGTTCAACTTTTGTCTCATCAGTCCACAAGGTATTTTCCCAAAAGTCTTGGCAATCATTGAGATGTTTCTTAGCAAAATTGAGACGAGCCCTAATGTTCTTTTTGTTTAACAGTGGTTTGCGTCTTGGAAATCTGCCATGCAGGCCGTTTTTGCCCAGTCTCTTTCTTATGGTGGAGTCGTGAACACTGACCTTAATTGAGGCAAGTGAGGCCTGCAGTTCTTTAGACGTTGTCCTGGGGTCTTTTGTGACCTCTCGGATGAGTCGTCTCTGCGCTCTTGGGGTAATTTTGGTCGGCCGGCCACTCCTGGGAAGGTTCACCACTGTTCCATGTTTTTGCCATTTGTGGATAATGGCTCTCACTGTGGTTCGCTGGAGTCCCAAAGCTTTAGAAATGGCTTTATAACCTTTACCAGACTGATAGATCTCAATTACTTCTGTTCTCATCTGTTCCTGAATTTGTTTGGATCTTGGCATGATGTCTAGCTTTTGAGGTGCTTTTGGTCTACTTCTCTGTGTCAGGCAGCTCCTATTTAAGTGATTTCTTGATTGAAACAGGTGTGGCAGTAATCAGGCCTGGGGGTGGCTACGGAAATTGAACTCAGGTGTGATACACCACAGTTAGGTTATTTTTTAACAAGGGGGCAATTACTTTTTCACACAGGGCCATGTAGGTTTGGATTTTTTTTCTCCCTAAATAATAAAAACCATCATTTAAAAACTGCATTTTGTGTTTACTTGTGTTATATTTGACTAATGGTTAAATGTGTTTGATGATCAGAAACATTTTGTGTGACAAACATGCAAAAGAATAAGAAATCAGGAAGGGGGCAAATAGTTTTTCACACCACTGTATGTAGTGATGCAGTAGCTGTGCCTACTGTATTAAGCATAAACGTATTGGATGTTTTAAATATATAAAATTAGGGATGCACAATAATATCGGATTTATATCTGTATCGGCAGATAATAGGTTAAAGTAATTTTATCGGCATCGGACCGATATTGATGACGCATCGGACTAAATTGGACCGATAATTCAAACATATATTGATGACGCATTCACTGTGTTCCGGATGTGACGCTGGGCTACTGTGCGAAAATGTCTGCGGTGTGGAGGTTTTTCAAAGTGAGTGAGAGTGACATAAAATGTGCCATTTGCAACACTTGTTCGACTAATGTTTTGCGCGGAGGGACCAAAGTGCGAAATTTCAATACCACCAACTTAATTTCACACTTGAAGACACACCATCCTGATAAATATACAGAATTCCTCAGAGCAAAAGAGGAGAATCCTGCACCACCGCGCACAAAATCAAAAACTGCAGTTGCTCAACGTGTTGATCAGTTACATGAAAAATCAAAAAATTTGATAAAGATAACCCTAAAGCTCAAACAATTACTGCAAAGGTGATGGAATTTATTGCTTTTGATGATCAGCCATTTTCTGTTGTAGGATACAGGATTTCGAAGGCTGCTTTAGCATCTCGAGCCCCGTTACCAGATACCCAGTCGCCATTATTTTTCTGACATAGCACTTCCAGAGTTACATAAGATTGTGGAAAATCATGTGCACAAACTCCTTGCTGAAGATGTCACAGCCATAAGCTTTACCACTGACATATGGACATCTGATATGAGTGCTATTAGTATGCTTAGTTTAACTGCTCAGTGGGTCGACCGCAAGTTTGAATTGCAGAAAGCAATCTTGCACGCCCAAGAATGCTCTGGATCACACACGGGTGCTGCACTCTTTGTGGCATTTAAAAGAATGTTTGAAACATGGAAAATACCCAAAGAGAATGTTCATGTAGAACAAGACAATGCACGCAACGTTGCAAAAGCTATGGAGGAATGCGGGATCCCAAGTTTGCCATTTAAGGCTCATACTTTACAGCTTGCCGTGAACGATGGCGTACTATCCCAGCGCAGCATCTCGGATACAATAGCGATCGGCAGAAAAATAGTCGGTCACTTTAAGCAATCACAATTAGCCAACTCGCATCTCAAAACTATACAAACTGAACTTGGTATGCAGCCGAAAATGCTTCAGCAAGATGTTTCGACTAGATGGAACAGCACATTCTATATGCTGCAAAGCTTGCTGGAGCAGAAAAGAGCCCTTGGGGCTTATGCCTCCGATTTTGAGTTACCTGCAACTCTAATGCCTAATCAGTGGGGTTTGATCGAGAACATAATCACACTCCTTGCTCCATTTGAACAACTGACAAAAGAAATTTGCCAGTCTGAAGCCTTGGCTTCTAACGTTATTCCCTCAGTTAATGCTTTAAAATGACTGTTGACTAAAAGCGCTCATACTGACTTCGGAGTCAAAACCAGTAAAAGCGCTCTCTTAGAGGCTGTAAACAATCGTTTCATTGAGATTTACACAGAATCCATGTACTGTGTTGCCACTATTGTAGACCCGAGATACAAAAACCGCTATTTCGATGTAAATGTAAAATCACTGGCACTTACAATGTTGCAAGCTCAGATGGAACTTGCATCGAACGAAATGCAAACGACTGAATCACAGATAGATGGTCCACAACAGAAAAGGGCCAAGATAAATGACGAGGTGGCATGCACGCTCTTCGAAATGTACAATGAAATTCTTGAAGAGAACACATTGATGCCTCAGGAAAACAGCCAGATGACAACAGATGTGTTTTTTTTTTTTAATAAAAAAAAAAAAAAGCTCTGTGGAGATCTTTACAACATTGTTTTAAGTAAATAACATGGGCTGTCGGATCAAATATCACTATTCTAACATAATTCGAATGTATAAAACATCTTGGAAGGCAAGAAAGAAAAACGGCAATCGAATGTAAAAGAGTGGTTGTTGGTTTTACCTTGCACTAACTTTGGCTTCATGTTACTTAAGACGTGCTGGACACTATTGTGAGATTTTACAGATCTGTTTTTGCACTTCACTTTTTAGGATCCGTCTATACGTATTTCTAAATTGTTAACCCATATTGTTTATTAGTCATTAGTTAAACGGTCGGCATCTTCTGTATTAAACACACCCATTTTAAAGATCGCTAGTTTTCATCAAACGACTGAGCCAAATATACCCTATGCTTCTTTGCTTCATATTTTTGTTCGGTGAATGTTAACTAAATAGTTTCATAAATAAACACAAACTCGTTTTACATTTTTTTGTTACTTTGAAAAATGCTGTCTGCTAATAATTTATTATAATTCACAAAATACTTAAAAAGACCTCAACAAAATAACATTTAATACACTTGTTTCATTTGTAAAACACTTAAAGGGTCACAATGCTTCAGTTTATTTACTGTAAAAAATAAACACAGGGATATAAGGTCCTCTGGCCTCTTGAGCAATCACTGACAATTTTGTTTGTTTTTGTTTTGAACATTGTCTTTAGAAAGTGCCAGTGTGATTCGTGTCTTATTTCTCTTTGCGTTGCTTTTTGTGGGAGAGCCAATCACATTCATGGAAGCCACTGTTTTCACCTAAGTCTCTGAAGCAATAATGAGCAACTTGTAAGCAGATCATGATTTACAGTAGGGGTGCCCAATGCGTCGATCGTGATCGACCGGTAGATCGCATTGCATTCAAAAAAAATTTTTTTTTAAGATTAGTCTATCACATCATTTCTCAACCTTTAAGTATTTATTAAGTATCGTGCCCCCCTAACGTTTTTTGAAAGGAGCCCACTAATACCAATTTGTTCTTTAATTAATGATATATCATGGATGCATATTTTCTTATACCTACTTAACTTTTATCGACAATTATCTAACTCTATATTTATTTTTCTAGTATCAGAATGTAGTTTAAGTTAATTTGTTTTGGTTTCAATAGATGTATTTTTCATATTTTCGATTCTTTTTTTCACATCTTCGTGCCCCCCATTTTGTTACTTCGCGCCCCCATAGGAGTCCCGCCCCACAGTTTGAGAACCACTGGTCTATCATATATCCTCCCTATGGCATTTGCCACTTGATTGACATACAGGGCGGCCAGTCTGAGATCTCTTTTTTCCTAACACACTGGTCATCCCGCACGCACGATCAAACGCGCGAGCTACTGCAAAACTCCGGCTGTGATCTAGTTAGCCTTCCAATTTATATTGACTAAAGAAGGGATTTAAAAAAAAAAAAAAAAAATTGTTTGGGGAGGGTATGGGCTGGATGTGGAATTGACAGAGGATTTTTTTCTCACAATGTCACAGTCGAAGTGTGTTTGTCTGATCTGTCAATCTATCATTGCTATTCCAAAGAAGGAAAATGTGGAAAGACACTTTCGAACAGTTCATAAAAACTACGAAACTGACTTCCTTCCGAAAAGCGATCCGAGAAAGAGAAAGGAAAGGGAACTAAAATCGCAGTTAATCGGACAGCCGTCATTTTTCACATTCAGCCGAAGTCTGGGGCTCATGGACAGTTTTGGAACTTACAGAGAAAAAGTACCCAAACATGAGGAAATGTGCTACCTCCTTGACTGCATTATTCGGCTCTACTTATTTATGCGAGTCAGCCTTTTCCCACATGAAGATTATTAAATCCAAATACTGTAGTAACCATAAATGTATTGAATTATTATTGTGCCATAAGGGTTATGCAAGGTACAACAACATATATTTTATGTATAAAGTATGCTCAGTGTATATATAAATAAAATGCATGCAGAGGTGGGTAGAGTAGCCAAGTAAGAGTAGTGTTCAAAGTAATATTACTCAAGTAGAAGTAAAAAAGTATTTTGTGAAAAGACTACTCAAGTACAGAGTAACTGTTTGATCATAATAAATGATTTATGTTTTTTAGAAATGTAATAAGACAGACAAAAATATAAAATAATACAATACAGACTACAGTACTTGAGTAATCTTTTCACAAAATACTTTTTACTCTTACTTGAGTAATTTTTTGGATGACTACTTTTTACTTCTACTTGAGTAATATTACTTTGAATACTATTCTTACTTGAGTACAATTTTTGGCTACTCTACCCACCTCTGTGTATATACAGTGCATCCGGAAAGTATTCACAGCCATGCTTTTCTGTTTTTTAAAATTATAGATTGGTTAGATTTATTCCATCAAAAGAAAGAAAAAAAGTTATGTGGTATTTAATACTGCAGACTATAAAACAAAGGATCAGATAGCCAGCCAAATATGGTTGAGCAGAAGCCATTTTAATGATTGTAAATAATATGCAAAAGTTATTATTCTTAAGTGGTATTGCTTATTTCATTGTCATTGTACATTTTACCATTTTTTTCAGTTTTCATTTTTTCGATTATTGTTGAATTTGTTGTATTTGTTCCATCAAAAAGAAAGAGAAAAGTGTTGTTTAAAGAAAAAACCTGCAAAACTGTTTCCCATATAATCAACAAGTAGCCAGCCAAATGTGGCAGATATCATTTGTTTTTAATGACTGAATGTGGTGTGCAAAATTGTTATACAAATAAATGTTCACTTTGTCTGGAGTTCTTGTCCAGACAGATCAAGTCTTATTTTTCTCTGTATCTTATAAATAAGTATATCGGCATCAGCAGATAAGTACATAGACATTATCGGATATCGGCATCGGCCCAAAATTCCCATATTGGTGCATCCCTATATAAAATGCTTAATTATACAGTTGACAGAAGATTTTAAATTGCATTTAGGTTGTTTGTGTTGTTCATTTATTTATTTTCTCCTCAGATTTGGTTGCAATTCCTGATTTCCAAGCCGGCGCTATGGAGAATTGGGGCTTGATAACTTTCAGAGAAGCAGCACTTCTCTATGATAACACATCTACAGTTCTAGATAAACAGAGGGTTACTGTAGTAATTGCACATGAACTGGCTCATCAGGTACCAATATCTCCATTTACTATTAAGTAAATAAAAGGGAAAAAGAATGCATAGAAATACAAACAAACAAAGATGCTAGGCAACTAGGTAGTAATGTGCATGAGGAGATAATTCACTCTTAATGAAGATAAAATTCTGCATTCATCACATTCATTTAAATGCATTGTTAAAATTATAGATCTTGTAGATGATTAAGCCATTTTATATTAGTCTGTCTTGCTTGCTTGTTGTCTTCCTCATTTGAGACTAAGTCAGGATTTTTTTTATTATAGAAACAAATGAAATGCAGTGTAATGTAAAAAAATTGCCTTAGTTTTATACTTTATTGAGAATTTTATGTGTTATCTGAAATTATTTTTTTTTTTAAGTTTTTATACTTTGCATCTGAAATTTGGTCCATATCTGAATGTTGAGGTGGACTACTTTAAATGACATTAGTGCTTTGAGTATTTTTGTATATGTATATATGCATACTTTATACTGTGGTGTGTAAAAAGTATTCAGTCCCATTGAAAGTCATCATAATTTTCAAAAGATTTGTACTCATATTCATCCTTTCAGTATTTTGAATGTGAACTCTTATGCTGTAACAGTGCTTTTCCAAAGTCAAAATAAATAATTTTCTGTAGATATTTAACTGAAGAAGAAGAAAAACTCAAAAGTTAGTGTTTGCATAAGTATTTAAACCTCTGTGCCTTGCAAGCTCCAGCTCTACACAAATGTGACAGTAATTTTACCATAATCAAACATAATTAGGTACTACTTTTGAGTCTCGGATATCTCTCTGTATATAAAAAGCACCCTTTGTAAGGGTCATAGTCTTTGTTGAACAATCAGTGTAAAAATGAAGACAAAGGAGCATCCTGCTGATGTGAGAAGCAAAATCATTGAAATGCACCAAATGGCTACAAAAAATACTGAAGAGTTTGAATGTCCCATTAATCACTGTTGGATCCATCATCAGAAAGTAGAAGATTCGTCGCAGCACCAAGACTCTTACTGGAACCCCTCAAAACTAAACATCAGAGCAAGATGTTGACTGATGAGAGAGGCTACTAAAACCAACACACACTCTCAGAACTCTGCAGTTCTCTGCTGAAACTGGAGTGAAAGTGCATGGGTCCACATTTTCAGAGCTCTCCATAAAACAGGCCTATGTGAGGGTGTAGGAAGAAAGAAGCCATTCCATAAGAAGGTCCACATAAAATCACATATGGCAATTTCTACAAAGCATGAGAAAGACCCAGTTAAGATGTGGGAGATGTTTTTATGGTGAGATAAGACCAAAATAGAACTTTTTGTATAGACTTCAAAGAGGTATGTGTGGCGTAAAACTAACACTGCCCATACCTCAAGAAACACTATACCTAAGCTGAAATATGATGGGCTAACATGTTATTGGGATGCATTTCATGTGCTGGGATTGGGAATCATGTCAAAGTTGTAGAGACAACGGATGGACATAAATACCACACAGTATTGTAGGAGAACTTGTTCCAGTCTGCTATGAACCTGTGGCTCGGGAGGAAATTCATCCTTCATTACAACGATCCTAAGCATAAGGCTAAAGCGACACTGAAATGACTCAGAAACAGAAAAGTGAATGTTTCGGAATGACCAAGTTAAAAATCCCTGATCTTAACCCTATTGAAAATCTGTGGCACTATTTAAAAAGTCCTGTCTAGAGATGCCATCCCACCAGCCTAGATGATCTGTATAAACTCTGCCAAGACGAATGGGGAAGAATCACTCCTGAAAAATTTGCAAAACTGGTATATACTTGCCTCAAAAAAATTAAGGTTGTTGAGCACCTTAAGCATGGGAAAGGTTCTATTTAAATAAAATGTAGTATTATTACTGTCTTGTTATAATTATTAATACAGCAAAAGGGTTGTCGACAACGGTAGGGTTGAATACATATGCGAACACTAACTTTTGAGTTTTTATGATGACTTTGAACGGGATTGAATACTTTTGCACACCACTGCGTGCGTGCCTGTGTGTGTGTGTGTGTGTATATGTATATTATATTTATATATCTTGTACTGTATTCTTTTCCAGATGCCAAAGTTCATTTTTCCTGCATGTGTGGTATTTATTCATGTATCCACTTCTATCTTGCATTCCTTACAGCGCAACTTTTAAATGCAGACAATTTGCAAGTACATTCTCAAGTATTATAAACTAGAATAAGCATCTCCCAATGGTAATAAACATAAATATATTGTGACTGTTCTGGGTTTGCTAGAGTATCTTTGGGAGGACTTTCTTACATTGTCAAAGTTTGGTCATAAATCATTGCTGTCTGTTGCTATATTTATTAACATCATTTTTATTTTTTTTTAGTGGTTTGGCAATTTGGTCACTATGGAATGGTGGAGTGATCTTTGGCTAAATGAAGGTTTCGCTACATTTATGGAGTTCATGTCTGTGCAGTCTACTTTCCCTGAGCTTGAAGTTGTAAGTCTCATAAATTCTCCTGAGATTTATCTTGTGAACATTATTATACACATCAGTTGTAATACTTCTGTACACTGGAAGTGGGCAGAAAGAAAAGACATAAAACCTGAAGTCATTATAGGGGAGTAATTGGAAAAGTAAAGTCTACAACCTTAGATTTAACATTGACCTAATTGTTGAAAAACTATGATGTTCCTGTTAATTTAGAGTTCAGTAAACTTTTAGATATTTTTTTTAATTATAACAATACACTTTTACAGAAACTAATCCCTTGTATGTAATGTGTATATATGTAATGATTCTGATTCAATCATAAAGAAACAGATTATCATTATATAGGGATGCTTTTTTTATATTTGTGATTATTTGGTCGATTAGTATTAGTAAATGATCATAGGCTTCACTGCAGTGATTAAAAGAACTGAGGATGATCTTCGTGGGATACCACATACTAGAGAAAATTTATGTTGTTGCTGAGAGTTGACACTTTAGACCTAAAGAATATAATCCTGTGTTCAAAGGTATGCAATTTGGAAAGTAAGCATTCTTACTCAAGTTTATGAAATTCCTTTTTATCAGTTAGAGAGAACATAACCATGGAATTCCAATAAACATATGATATACTTTATATTCCATTATACAAATAAGATGGTAGTTTCACTTGTACAATTTGGGTTTGTCAAAAGCAAACAACAATGCACATTTTCAATGTAATTTTTATGGACCTTGACCCTATCAGAATATCAGCAACTAAAAGAGAGGTTAAACTTTAATTTCTCACTTCAGTAGCTGTTTATTTGTCACAAGAAAAACTAATAGAGGTGAATGAAATATGAATAGTAATCCTCTATTTAAATATCAATCACTTTAAAAAAAAAATAGGATTTTGTTGGTGCTTAAAAATGAACATATAAGATAAACAATAATTACAGTTTATGTATTAAAATATATTTATCCTTTATATATACTCTGTGGCAACAAAGTTGTACTTGGAAACAGTAGATCAATTTGCATATTTAATGGGTGACTTATAAGTAAAAAATTATTTCAATACCAGAATAGAGTAGAGTATATACATATAGAGATGTATATGTGCTGAATGGAATTCTGTGAATGTCTAACCATATTCATTTCTACACCAAAATACAGTCAGTTTTATTACCAGCTATGGAGTTTTTACAGTACATGAGGATAATGATAACTCACACTGATTCAGTGTGGTGCTGAGGTGTCACCTGATGCACTTGGGTCCCAGTCCAGGTTGTTAGTTGTGTGGTGAGTGTGGCAACACACTATCCGCACATGCTCTCAATAATGATAACCACAAATGTCATGATACCAGAATTTTTGGATTTTAAACCAATTCCAATGAAATTTCATAATACTCTGTACCTAATCAATACCTCGGCATAGACAGAAATCCCTTTCACTGGCTTTTAAATTTAAAAGTAGCTTAATTATGCAAATGGACAATATTGTGCTTTCTTCTGTAGTAGAATATAAAATATATAAATATTAATGCAAACCTCACATTTAAAATTTATGGTATATCATTCAAGTAGTTGCCCAGCTGTCATTTAAGTAAACTGGAATTGTCAGTAGTTGAATTTAATGTGTTTTAGATATGGGAACTCCCACAGTATAGCAGCTTGTGACAGGGATATTATCATAGGGGGATTTCAGCATTGTATTTGTAAAGAATTATGATGATTTTATCTTACCAAGTGCACATTCGAATGTTAATTTCTAATATTTTCTCAAACATAACTGAAAAATACTGCTTAAAGTCAATACTAAAATAAAAATCCAAGCCTTATTATATCTTTACTGTTGAATTTATGAATTCCAGAATAATTCAGAATATTTTCATTTAAACAAGCTCTTTAAAGGTGATTTTGTAACAACATGTTTTTGAAATATGGTTTGTCAGAATCCTGCTGTTACTGTACCTTTCTAACATTTGCTATCATAAGATTTATATTTGCATCATTAGGTTAAAAAAAAAAAATTTAGACTGCAGAATAATATGTAATGGAGAAGTCTAATTAGTTCAACTGTCACAAAACTTGGTGCTTTACTAGGACTCTTTTTTTTTTTTACATTTGTTCCAACTTCAAGGCTCCCTGTGTGAAATCAGCTTAATGTAAAATTGATGAGTCTTATTATTCAAGAATTCTGGTAAAAACAGCCTTTTGTTGTCCTGTTTTCAGAGCAGTTTACTTGATTGATTAAACTTTTGTTATTGCTTAGCCTGTACAAATCCAGAATTAGAAAGTTTAATGGACTGGCTTTACTTGTATTCACGATAGGAGTTACTCTAATGAACATTAGTTTGCCTTTAAAAAGCTAAATGCCATTTTGTCCCAATTGATATAACTGCATGTCCCCATGATGTGTTAAGTAAACACAGCACATCATATTACTAGTGATGTGCTTTGAAGCATTGAACCACTGAATAAATTTTATTTTGGTTTTAACAAATGGAGCAGCTCTTTTCATCACTGGTGTAGACAAGCCAGATAGTCACATCATTTGAAACTTGTTCCTTTATCAAGATTGTACATGATATGATATTATAAAGCGATTAATATCTCCATGCACTTGTTAAAGAATTACAATTTGCATCTAATTGGTGTTGCCCTGCTGCTGTAAAGCATGCACAAATGTTTTTTCTAAACTAATTATTAAACTATTTTCTCATCATTTTTCATATTGATTGTTGTAGTAGTAAATAAAAATATTAAGGAAAAAAATGTTTCTGAACTAACACCATTTTTTAAGCATTATTCCAGCAATTGTCCACTACAATTTTCTTTTCCAGATGTGTTAATATGTTGCTGTAGCACGTGAGACGTTTTGTGTGTAGTTTTTACTCACTTTTATCAAGTATTATTGTGCCTTCCGAAGTAGTAGTAATAATAATTCTTTACATTTATATAGCGCTTTTCTCACAACTCAAAGCGCTCTCCACACAGAGAGGACCCAGGAGGCGAACCCACAATCTTCTTATTGCAAAGCAGCAGCACTACCACTGCGCCATCTGCGTGGATAATAAGTCTAGTTTCAGTCACACATAGTGTGGTACTAACTTTCACTTTTGTATTGATACTGTAAAAAAGCCACTACCATTACATTCGCACCGTTTTTGTATCAACTCAGTACAGAACTCTGTTTTTGTTTTGGGTTTTTTTTTTATACCATCTGTGTTTAACTTGGTTCTAGACCAATATGTCAGGAATTATTTTTTTCTTCTCATGTCAGCCTATTTAAAGATGAGTTTTTTATACAAATTGTAACACTGTTTCTGGTATATCAGTTACTGATGCATTTAATTAAATGCCCTTATATGCCAAGGATATTTTGTTTCTTGAGAATGTTTGTGACGATTTATCTTCTATCTTAAGCCTGTTTCATAAATATGAGAGGTTTTCCAGCTGTAAAGTAAATTGGAGTACATCTGCATTTCTCTCTTTAAACGTCTTCAATTCATTTTAACCATGTGAACGCTGTGCAACCCTTGCCACACAAAACACATCTGAATACTGCACCACCACCCATCCTCATTTTTGTTGCAAAGTTCACTCGTAGCTATCCTCCTTTTTGTGAAAATACACACCAGCTAAAAATTAAACATTCAGTCCTCACTCTAGCCAGGGCAGATTGGAGCATGTCTCTTCCTGATTTTGATCCTTATCATTGGTCCTTTGTCTTAGGTCCTGGTTCTTTCTGGTTTTTCCCTCCTTCTCTTTTTTTCCCCACCTGGCTTTCCATTGAATCTAATCTAGTCTTGCCTCTTCACCTTCTGGATAGTTTTAGTACAAAACAAATTCTGTTCCATGACCTGTAAATTAGATTTTATCATCTCCTATATGTGTTGTGTATTTCAGAAAGTCGAGGTATGTCTGGACTTTTTGCAGAAATGGTGTATGCAGACCATTATCTTTTATATTAATGCTCTCAACTTTGCTGGGCATCCCATTTCCTTTCAATGCTGGTCTACATTAGGAATTTGTTCACTGGACAAGCTGTCAGAGGAGTCCAGGCTTCTTTCATTCCAAGACATCTGCTCAAAACTCTTTTTCCTCCATGTATCGTTTTACTTGCAGTTAGGTTACGTCCTCAAAGCATGCAAAATCTCTTGCCCTCTCCTATCCCTTCTCATTTCTACTGCTCAGTTAAAATCAGAACCAGTTTCTGTCTTGTATGCATATTTTCATGACCGATGCATGAAACAACTTTCTGCCCCACTAAAGTGGGATTCAAATCTGGCACCTTTCTTCCCCCTTGAGCTTGGGTTAAATCTTTAAATGTGGTTGTTACTTTCTCCGAAAATCGCAATCACTAATTTATTCAACCTAAAATCTTAATGAAACAATATTTAATGGGTTTAGCCCCTGACCCTAAAGTTCCAGGTTCTTTTTTTTTTTTTTTTTTCTTTTTCTTTTTCTTATATATTAGTCCTGCCCAAATCATTGTGGTTTTCTATTTCCACCTCTGTTTCATTCACTGAGAATATTACTATAACCTGTTCTCCTCCACTTTTTCTGCATCTGGAATTTTCTTTGTACTCATTCTCACCTCCTAATAAAAAGTTAATTGCATTAAGTCCTGTAGCTGCTAAGATCCTCCTGGCAACATGTTTGACAAATCAGCAGTATTCAGTACATGCCTGAGCGAATTTATTTTTTGATTTATTCTTTTAGAGGCATTAATATTACTTGTCCGTTCACTATATTGTATCTTGAAAATTGAGTTGAGCTCACTAAGTATCGTATATTCAACTTTAACCGTGAAGTGTAGGCCTTTTTCTTCCTTATTTATTTTTGTCAGCATATTTTTTTTTCTTTTAGATATATCTAGATGGGATGGGGTGTTTTTTCCTTCACTTTGTCATTTTGGTGTTTGTTACGTTTTTCATTTGCCTGTTCACATTTATTTTTAAATCAATAAGTATGTGGTAGTGCTGAAGCTCATACTCTGTTCTGTAAACATTAGTTTCACATTGAAATAATGTCTATGAAATAAAAAATTTATGAGATGATATGACACCCTCTTGGCAGAGTTTTACAACTGTATAGATTGACTTAACCACAGCAGCAGCTGTGAAACACCATATTCTTATCACATGGTCATAAACTTTTCTGAGTCTACAGAGCGCAAATGGACAAGATGTTTAAACTGTGACTCATTTGAATCTATGCAAAGTCAAAAAGTTAATTTTTTCTGCATTCAATCCACATTAATCTCCTGATCCCAGGTTTGATTATTGCCTAGAGCCTTTCAGCCTTAGCTTTTTGAGCAGGCTGAGGAGTATGCTGCTTTGGTAGTTAGAACAATCGTTTTATTCCCTTTTTAAATATAGCCAGTGACCAGAATTTGTCAATCTCAAGGTACCATTGTGTGTTTGATACAGAAATGGGTGTAACCAAACTTCACCTGTAAAATAATCAGTTTTTAAGGTCTGACTTCATCTGTCCTTGCAGGTTCACAGTTCTAAAAGGTTCTACCAGTATTGCCAACTCCATGGTGGAAATGCCTGTTTTGGTTAGTAGTGTGTTGCAGAGTGTGTTCAACCTCTCAGTGATATACCACAGCTAACATTTTCTCAGAAAGCCTGGATATCATTTTACCTACATTTACCAAATTGTCATACACTTTGGTAGAAAATCTTTGAGGTAGCAGCGGAATTCTAAAATATGGTTTTGTCAGAATCTTCCTTCGCAAAAGCCTCTTTGTCCATTACTTCAATAAATCACACTTTTTTTTAGCGTCCTGCTTACTTTTTAGTCAAATCAAAAGGCCTGTATGTTATCATTGCATTTAATAGCTGTTTCTTAAGTAGCATGAGTGCTGTCACTCACTGTCTTGAGCATGAACATTTCAGACTCCGCATCCCTGAAACTCCATGACTTCTGGAGGTAAGAGTTAAGTTCATCCTAAAGAATAATATATACTAAATATTTACTGGACCCCTAACTACCATTTTTGAGCTTTCAGATTTGTCGAAGAAATACTATGTTAATCTGAGTCACCTCAACACCAGGGGCCTCATGTATAAACAGTGCGTACGCAGAGAAATGTTGCGTACAAACATTTAAACGCTTAAATCGCGATGTATAAAACCTAAACTTGGCGTAAAGCCACGCACATTTCCACGGTACCTCATACCCTGGCGTACACAATTTCTCCGCTCGGTTTTGCAGACTGGCGGCACCCAGCATCAAAGCAGTGCTACTGTTCCTGTGTGGTTACCCTTTTTCTTGGAGCCACATTCCTGACATGGCTTTATAAATACACTGAAACTAACTGCATATTGTTTATTAGTGTAATGCATCTGATTGTAATTAACCTGCAGCAATATAATGGTCCAGAGAATAGCCATAGTATTCCAAATACCATAACTGCTTTAGCGTTGTTACTCTCACTGCATCTTCTTCTTCTTTTTTCATCTGCTCCCGTTAAGGTTTGCCTCAGCGGATCATCTTTTTCCATATTACACTCACTGCACCACTCGGAGTATTTATATCACTGTATCTGAGTGGGGAATCACAGCAGCAGCTGATCAGAAAGAGAATTTTCGGTATACAGCATCAAGCAGATGCTGCCTCAGCCACGGCAAAACACTTCAAAGCCTTTCCTGTACGGACCTCGCGGTTCAGAAAAACGCACTCAATCACTCCATCAAGTGCTCCTTGTAGAACTGTTTGTACTTATAAGTACAATCACCTCACTGTAAACTTGCACTACAATTATAATATTGCACAACCTGCGCCACTTTATAAAGCGCGTATTTATATATGATGACAATATCATTTTTAAGATGAAATGCAGCAAAATATGTTGATTATATTATACAGATAAAACTTTAACTTCATTTAAATAATCTGTATTGTTAATAATTAAACGTGTGAGGACACGGTGCCGCAGCGCTAGCTAGTTCAGGGATTGTTCCTGCCTTGCACTGTATTCTTGCTGGTGCTGACGCGACACTGGAACGATAGATGGATAGAATAATTAAACATGTACTGCGAAGATATTTCATTGTTCCTTAAAAGTTTTGAAGAATCGGCGTTCTAAGCTTACAGTTGGCTTCACGTCTATTACAGAGCTGATTGTGTGGCGATTGGGTATTTGGAGAAAGAAAAGTAAGGACAGGAATTGGAGGTTAGTATGTTTGAAAGAGACTGTACTTCTGTAATAAATTATTTCATCGAAGGTCGCGCATGGCGCAGCAAGCCTCTTGCGTGAGACATGAACAAGCACTGCGCCACCGTGTTCCCATGTTTAATAACATGCTTTCAGTCCTATCATCATGAAAAAGATATCACGTATACATCTCAGTATTTTAATTATTCAGAGAGCTGTAATGTCACGAATTTAATGGATTATGTGAACTGTCGGAGAAAGAGAAAGCCCGTTTAAGAAGCAGGTAGTGATTCATACACATAGAGCACATAGAAGAACACATACAGAACAAAGCATTTAACGTGCTACTTTAGTTACGATGGGATTGGAGAAACTAGTAAATTAAACAATTTTAAGATGAAGTTTATGATGTTCTACTTTAATGGCAAAATAAACGTGATTAAAGTGGAAATTTCGAGATTAAAGTTGACATTTCATGTATTTTTCCCACTGTGCCTATTTTTTTTGTCTGTACCCTAATAAGCTTTCATATGACACTCAGACGGTGGGCTACGACTCGCCTTTTCACAGCGACTTTGATATGCGACTTCTTTTTTATTTCGGGCACTGTGCGACTGTGTGAACTTGAGCTTTCGAGTTTCTCCGACACTCTGTCACTTGATCAACTTCCTTTTGTTGTTTATATCACTGTTTAAACCAACAAATAGTATGTTTTTCTTTGCCTCCACTTGGTATTCGCTGAAATTCTTATATTTTCCCTCGTGCTTTTCCCATTGTCTTTTCACAGAAGGCTGAGCTTAAGGGCTATTTATATTGATTTGCATATTCAAAGAGGCGTAATTCTGGGAGGAGTTGGGGCGGAACAGAAGGCGTGTGCACGTGTGTTACTTTTCACGTTGCTCGGGATTTATGTAGCGGAAGAACGTGGAAGTTTACGTACGCACAGATTCCTGCATCTGGATTTTTCTGTGCGTACGCACATTCCCGCTTTTGTGCTTACGCCATGTTATAGTGCGAGTTCTACACACTGCGTTATACATGAGGCCGCAGGTGTTTATAAGATGGACAGCTTAGCTCCTCACTTTACCCAAGTATGAAGATCAAGACCATATGACACAGCTGGTGTTGATCTTTGGTCCAGGGTTCTGTGTGTTAAGGCAGTGTCTCATTACAGAACTTCTAGTTGTTGGGCATGGCTGACTTGTCAGTTACAGTTGCTGATCTTGTCACTGGACCATGTCAGCCTGAACGGCTGAAAATTGCTTGGCATGTCTACTTTATTGATTGAGTGCCAACCTTCCAGTGTATTCATGTCCCTTTTTGGGACAGCCAGTAGCATGCTGCCTGATGGACCTAGTGCTATATGACACAGGTACAGCAAGTTCAGCCACAATCTTGGCCCATTATTATAAGCCTTATTCTTCGTTTCTGCATTATATGCATTGTAGTTCCAGATGAACATTCATTGGTTGTTGACTCTTGTGCACACAAATCCCACCCCTACAATTAAAGGCAAAGTCAAACCCTTTTTATTTTGTCAGAATGAGTTGCAGACTAGTTGGACTGAGTCGCTCGGCATGTCACAATATGCACCTAGCTTCATGGGAGTATACCATTTACTGCTTTTGACTCTTAAGATTATGTAAATGAAGGCTTATGACTGAAAATTGTTTGAAAAGTTAAGTAATGTTACATGGCCTTTAGGTACACTTTTGAGTAACCTAGGTTTCATATTTAATTTGTCAAGGAAGTTTAGTTCAGAACCCATATAAAATTAACTGCCTTTTTTCAGATTATGGTGGCTTTATTACCTATTCTTACTTGTTTTAGTGATCGCCATTATGTCTCACACACTGAGGCCAACCTCTCATCCATCACTACAAACTGTTTCTAGGCATTCCCTAGGAAGCCTTACCTTCAGGACAGTTTCCATGTCTCTCTTCAGTTATTTCTGTAAAAATATTATTTCCTGTCAAAAATATTGTCTCTTTCATATGAATCATTATAGAGGTCTGTTTTTACAATGCTCTTTATCAGAGTCAAGGGATTCACTGGATGGATGTCATTTTCTGTTTCATACCAAAGCAATGATTCTAGGGAGGTATAGATTTTTAGAAATCTCCAAAATTTACAGCTGGATATGAAGGAACAAACATTTTTGTGCTAGTATTTTTATAGTAACATAGTTCTTGTACATTATCTGCAATCTTTTTTATAAACAAGGAATAGTTCTCATAAATTCAGGACTAGTTTAATAAGTGAAATTTTGGAAGTAAAAAAAATGATCTAATGTTTAATCCAGACAAGTTCTTTTTTTGTTTAAAATTAAAGAATATAACACAGATTTTGTGAAAATGAATTACTGCTTTATTTTTATTTTAATCATGTAGTGAATGAAATAAACATGATTGCATTACATGTTACCTACACCACTAAAACAGATGATATATGCAGGTAATGCGTCCCTATTAATTAGATTCTTCCTCCTTTTATCTCACAGAATGATGATTTCTTGATGGCTCGCTTCAAGGCGATGGCTAAGGATTCATTAAACTCCTCTCATCCCATCTCATCTTCTGTAAGCACTCCTGAAGAGATTGAGGAAATTTTTGATTCAGTATCCTATGAAAAGGTATATTTCATTGCTGAAATGATATGTTCTGTGATAATCTGTAAGTAATAAAAGTATATATTAATTACAGCGTGATAATTGATCATTTCTCATCAATAAACACTTCCTCCTTTTTATGACCCCACTAAGATAAATGTACAAATCATTGAGCTGTAAATAATGAAACCACCAGCAGTACTTGCCATCATCCTAAGCCTCACACACTGCTTCTTGGTTATGAAAGCATCTCCTTGGCTGTTGAGATGCTGCAAATTCAGGATTGCTTCTGCTAAGTTTATATTCTCAATGAATATATTACTAATGATGGCATGGAGGCATACTAGTTTGAATTCAAGACCATTATACGTTTGCATATTCTTCCTGTGTTTTTGCTAGTATTTTTCTGTAGATACTCTGGTTTTCCTTCCACCTCACCAAAGATTGATAGCAGCCTTAGCTTAATTTTGAATTCACCCAATATTAGTCTGAATTTGGGTGTTAGATGGGTCTTGTAAAGGCACACCATCTAGGACCAGTTCTTGCCTTGCTCCCAGTGGTGCTATGCTCCTTGTGACTCTGAAATGAGTTTTGTAGGGTCGAGATGGTCATGTTATTTTATAAAGGACAATTTTATCTTCTCTGCTGAAAATGGCTTTTAATCGAGTCACTTCTAAAACATCACTTTAGCTTTCTGAACATTTAGATTTTTTTTAGCATAAGTTGTAAAATATGTAAATACCTTTTTGACAGAGAAAGTTGATCCAGAATCATTTTGTGGATAAAATAAAACTAAATGAGAATGACCAGGACTGTATTTGAAATCTAAATATTTGTTACCCATTACCCAGGGAATTTTCATTTTCACACACAAGTAATAACTGCAAGCAAAAACAAATCTCTATCCCACAGAATGCTGCATCAACCTACTTAAGTTTTCTTACAAGAAAGGAATTCTGTATATTTTTTTAATCAGAGAGTGAGTTTTCTGAAAAATGTTCAAGTGTTAAAGGCATTAAAATATCAGAGTGTCATTAAATGCAACATAACTTTCTTTCACATGGACAATGCTAAGATTAGGTTAGAGAACATAATATCAGCATGTAGAAAAGAAATTGAAATTATTCCTTTCCAGCAATAAGCCCTAAGGGTCACTAGATCTGACTTCATTATTTAATATTATAAGTACCTTCCTCACATT
This sequence comes from Erpetoichthys calabaricus, assembly GCF_900747795.2. Lineage (NCBI taxonomy): Eukaryota > Metazoa > Chordata > Cladistia > Polypteriformes > Polypteridae > Erpetoichthys > Erpetoichthys calabaricus. Next base: position 174,855,549 of record NC_041400.2, on the reverse strand, counting down.
CCATAATAAAAATGTTTTGACAAGTATGAACTAAATCACTTAAGAATTCTTGATAACTCAACATTGTTCTTAAGCCTGTACTATATGATTGTTTGATCAATAATTTCAAAAACTGCTTACATCCAACAACATAGTAATTGTAGCATTTCATCTATCAAAGGGTATTAAGTCATTAGTAATATAGCTTGTTGCTGTTTTTAGGGGACAAAGCCTATCTGAAACAGAACAGGGCCAGTAAAAAGGGCCCTATTGAATCACTGCAGCAAGTATGCTAGCCGAGTCTTTAATAATTTAGTTGAAACTAGTTGTAAGAGACAGGTTTTTTATTTTCATTATAGAAATTATTGGATTGAATTTCCAGCCTTGTGAAGTTACATTTGCTAAATCAGCATATACAAAGAGTGATTCTTCTTACCAATATATTTCTAGGGTGCTTCTATTTTGTTAATGCTGAAGTCATGTATGTCTGAAGATGATTTCCAAAATGGCATAATTAAATATTTAAAAAAGTATGAAAATGGAAATACAAAGAATGAAGATTTGTGGGAGAGCATGTCCAAGGTAATACAACAATGCTATTTTTAAATGAAGCTGGAAATGTTAGAAAATGTACTTTTTTAGTGTGGCATATTTGCATGAATTTTATTCACATTCCATCCATATAAAATTTTTGTTTTTGACCTAGAATTTTCAAAGGTTATCCAATTACATGCAGATCATATTCTATTTTAAAGCAAACTACTTCTTTGTTTTTGTGTGCTGATTTCATTCTTTTAGTTCTATCCCTATTCTTATTGACTTTGTTTAAAAGTACTCAGGAACTGTTAAAATTAAGAAAATGGGACAAATCGAGTATTCATTGCATATAAATTTCCATAGCTTTTGAAAGTAGTTCCTGTAGCTTATTCAGTTAAATTGTGACAAGTGGAATGTTATGGAATTATTCAATAGGAGATTTTCTCACTAATGCCTTATAAACCCTATTTAGAAAAGAAAGGTGGGTAGATGTCTTAGTGTGTTTTTAAAAAGCTTTTTCTTTAATTTTTATTTGCTAAAGTCACTAGATTAATATCTTTATGTATGTGAATAATTAAATCAGTGTTTTTTTTTATCCTGGTTACTTTGTGAGAGAGCATTTTACATAAGTGATATTTTAAGTACAAGTAACTACACATTTTTATATGAAAATGGACACACACAGTACCCTGTGACGATGCGGGTTCGGCTCCATGCTCCCATCTGCTGTTCAGGAGCCCTTGAACCCGTCACTGTCGGTAATGTTACCGATGAGCTAGACAGTGAGGCAATAACAATGGAGCAAGGGGATGGTGCAAAAGTGTTTTTATTAAAAACAATCAACAAAACAAAAAGAAACAAGTGTTCAAAGTAAAGTGTTCCAATAAATAAGTGCAGTGTTACTAAATGTCTTCATTAAATAAATAATCCATTAAAAGATGATGAGGTTAAAATGTTGCTGAAAGCAGTCCTTTAAAATACAATTAAGAGCCTGGTGCTACTTTTACACTAGCGTCTATTTATTTATCTAAAACGGGCCTTTGTTGAGAGCTGTGGACCCGCTATACCACATACCCCTGCATCTTAGATTTTCAGATTTACAGTATTCAGTATTTTCAGTTCAAGCATACAGTGACAGTAAACTGAAGAAAATATACATGTCCACGTTCTAAAAGAGAAGTAACTATTATAGAAATACTGTCTTACCTCATCTTGTTTCATTTATGGTTATGATGGTAGTGTGCAGCTTTGCATGATGAATGTGAAACCTTATAGGGTAAAAAGAGAGACCTTCATTGCTCCAAAAATGAATCTGAGTGCTAAGTATAAATACCAAAAAGCATTCACAGTTGAAAATAAATGAAGAACTACTTTATATTTGTAGTGATTATCTGAATAAATTACAAATTTGACAGGTCACAGATAAAACATCAAGCATCTCCAGGATGATGAAAACGTGGACTGTACAGAAAGGATTTCCTCTTGTGACTGTTACGAGAAATGGCAAAAATGTATCTTTTCAGCAGGAATACTTCCAGCTGAGTGTAGACCCAAAGAATTCCACCATCAGGTATAGTAGACTTAAAGTATGTAATTTGAGAATATGTATAAATAAATCTAGGTAGATTTATTAGTCTGCTTAATTGTGAATATTTTTAAGAAAAAAGTATTATTTAAGAAGAATACATGGCAAGCATAAACAGTGTTGATTTATAGCAGGGGTCCCGAACTCCGGTCCTGGAGGGCCCCATTGGCTGTAGGTTTTCATTCTAACCTTTTTCTTAATTAGTGGCCTGTTTTTTCTCCTAATTAACTTATTTTGAATTAATTTTATTTAGCTTGCTCTTAAAGATTCAGACCCCTTGTTTCTTTTTCCTTAATTAGCAGTGAAACAATAATGAGATACAAAATGAACTGAAACATGACCAGCAAACTATGTCCATCATACAATTCTGAAAATCTCTCTATTATAATAAAGAAATCTTGGGAAGAGAGACAAGACGTGACTTTCTCAGAAAGACACTTTCACGCCCCGTGAGACAAGACTTTGTAACAAGAGATTTAACCACTGCCGGGGCTGGAAATAAAAGACAGAGTAGATGACAAAGTAGAACATTGTAAAGAATTCAAAAATGTTAGCGCAATACACATGCAGAGCAGGTTAGAGATAATGGAAGTACGAAAATTCGAAAGTCTCAAGAAATGATAGAAAAGATCGCATTAGCGCAAACAAATGGAAGTTATTACTGAGACTTGAAGATCGTCTAATTCGTGTTGCCATCATGGAAAAGCAGTGTTTCTTCCCAATGAACAGGCATATCTGTGAGACTTAAAAGATATGTTGTTTGGTGAAAGTTAAATCCCGCGAGAAAAAATTTCAAGCCCCATGAGACAAGACTTTATGCAAAGAGATTTGGAAAATTCCTGCCCACATCTAACAAAATTAAAACCATGCACAGGGTTCAATCATTTCTCATTTGTGTGAATGCTATTGTCAGACACAGATCGTGTAGAGAGAGAAACGATATTCACTCACAGGCAGTTATATGTTGTGTTGTCACGATGTAATTCCAAACACGGAATCAAAATTCAGTGCGGTATTGCCGAAAAGGTAAAAGCGAAAGGAGATTGAACATATGGACATAGGTGATACGACAGAAGTATTTTGATATTATTTGGCTTTAAACTTTAAGTCAGAGACTTGTAGATCATCTAATTCGTGTTGTCATCAGGGAATGACTCATTTAAAAAGTTAAATAAACTTGAATTTCTAACTGTACATTTCATGTAGTTAACTGATATAATAATGTGGAGTAAACAAAATATTTTAACAGTGCTCTTAGAAAAGAGAAAATCAACAATTTCAGAAATGTATGCTATTGCTCAGTGAGTGCAGCAACAAGAATGGGTTTAATTAACAACAAGAATCAGGGCCTAATTAAGCAATTGGTTGGAGTTTGAGGTCCTGACTTGTTTGGTCTTCTGTTGGCTCACTCACTTCACATTTCATTTCTGTTTGGGTGCCATTTAAAGAAAGAAACGAAGCAATTCAGAGGAACAATGGAGAAATTCAGGAGAACAAATCTTAAAAAAACAAGTCAATTAAAATTAATTCAAAAGAACTTCAATTAGAAGCAAAAACAGTGCACTAATTAAGAAAGGGTTAGAATGAAAACCTGCAGCCACTGGGGCCCTCCAGGACCAGAGTTGGGGACCCCTGATTAATAGTTTAACTTAAATTTTTAACAACGGGTAAGCAAAATTCTTTGGTTATTTTTGTATATGTCTGTTCCTTTGTATAATATCTGCCATGGAAGTTAACTCTGTCAGAATATTTAGGTGCTAGTGTTTGCAGTTAACTCTGTCAGAATATTTAGGTGCTAGTGTGTCTTTTTGATGATGAATTAAATTAGCATTGTTGTGTTCTTTACTTTTCTTAGAACACATTCTATACCTGATCAGGGTGACATTTGTAAATTACAACTCCATAAAAAGAATAGCAGATAAGCAAAGAAAAAATAAATAAGTAACAAGATGACCTGGTGGAACATTAGTAAAAGTGGAAACATAGGAATTCCACACTGAACAGTGTATATTTTAATGTGATAATTTTAACTTTCTCTTTGTTAAGTTCTGTAGCTCAACTGTTGTTTTTCAACTTTGCCACCATATTTTTCATCATGGAGTTAACTTAGAAGATATATACAGTGGTGTGAAAAACTATTTGCCCCCTTCCTGATTTCTTATTCTTTTGCATGTTTGTCACACAAAATGTTTCTGATCATCAAACACATTTAACCATTAGTCAAATATAACATAAGTAAACACAAAATGCAGTTTTTAAATGATGGTTTTTATTATTTAGGGAGAAAAAAAATCCAAACCTACATGGCCCTGTGTGAAAAAGTAATTGCCCCCTTGTTAAAAAATAACCTAACTGTGGTGTATCACACCTGAGTTCAATTTCCGTAGCCACCCCCAGGCCTGATTACTGCCACACCTGTTTCAATCAAGAAATCACTTAAATAGGAGCTGCCTGACACAGAGAAGTAGACCAAAAGCACCTCAAAAGCTAGACATCATGCCAAGATCCAAAGAAATTCAGGAACAAATGAGAACAGAAGTAATTGAGATCTATCAGTCTGGTAAAGGTTATAAAGCCATTTCTAAAGCTTTGGGACTCCAGTGAACCACAGTGAGAGCCATTATCCACAAATGGCAAAAACATGGAACAGTGGTGAACCTTCCCAGGAGTGGCCGGCCGACCAAAATTACCCCAAGAGCGCAGAGACGACTCATGCGAGAGGTCACAAAAGACCCCAGGACAACGTCTAAAGAACTGCAGGCCTCACTTGCCTCAATTAAGGTCAGTGTTCACGACTCCACCATAAGAAAGAGACTGGGCAAAAACGGCCTGCATGGCAGATTTCCAAGACGCAAACCACTGTTAAGCAAAAAGAACATTAGGGCTCGTCTCAATTTTGCTAAGAAACATCTCAATGATTGCCAAGACTTTTGGGAAAATACCTTGTGGACTGATGAGTCAAAAGTTGAACTTTTTGGAAGGCAAATGTCCCGTTACATCTGGCGTAAAAGGAACACAGCATTTCAGAAAAAGAACATCATACCAACAGTAAAATATGGTGGTGGTAGTGTGATGGTCTGGGGTTGTTTTGCTGCTTCAGGACCTGGAAGGCTTGCTGTGATAGATGGAACCATGAATTCTACTGTCTACCAAAAAATCCTGAAGGAGAATGTCCGGCCATCTGTTCGTCAACTCAAGCTGAAGCGATCTTGGGTGCTGCAACAGGACAATGACCCAAAACACACCAGCAAATCCACCTCTGAATGGCTGAAGAAAAACAAAATGAAGACTTTGGAGTGGCCTAGTCAAAGTCCTGACCTGAATCCAATTGAGATGCTATGGCATGACCTTAAAAAGGCGGTTCATGCTAGAAAACCCTCAAATAAAGCTGAATTACAACAATTTTGTAAAGATGAGTGGGCCAAAATTCCTCCAGAGCGCTGTAAAAGACTCATTGCAAGTTATCGCAAACGCTTGATTGCAGTTATTGCTGCTAAGGGTGGCCCAACCAGTTATTAGGTTCAGGGGGCAATTACTTTTTCACACAGGGCCATGTAGGTTTGGATTTTTTTTTCTCCCTAAATAATAAAAACCACCATTTACAAACTGCATTTTGTGTTTACTTGTGTTATATTTGACTAATGGTTAAATGTGTTTGATGATCAGAAACATTTTGTGTGACAAACATGCAAAAGAATAAGAAACCAGGAAGGGGGCAAATAGTTTTTCACACCACTGTACAGTGTTCTTTATTGTGTTAAGTTTATAAATTTTATAAGATAATATTTTAACATTTCATTTTTCTCTATCAATCTCAAATCCAAAAAAGTTGTTATCCATATTTTCAATTGCAACAGAGGCAAAAATGTTAACTTTGCTGCATGCTGATATTGAAAGACTTAATGTGCAGTACAATAACATGGTTTATTTTATATTGCAACTTTTATAGTGAATGACTCATTTAAAAAGTTAAATAAACTTGAATTTATAACTAAACTTTTCATGTAGTTAACTGATATAATAATGTGGAGTAAACAATCTATGAGCAAGTTCCTGAAAAGGCACAGGTAAAAAGTAGATTTTTCATTTACAAAGAAAATATTCTTAATGTATCATATTCCATGTAATTTATGCAAGTTATTTGTTCATCAGTGTGATATTGTCTACCTGTTGAATATTGGAAGCATACCTCTTGAGTATTTATATATTTTTGTAAATACAGAAATTGTTCAATGATTGTTCCCAAATCCAACAAGCACCACTTATATCAGTCATCTGATTTATTTTCCTCAGACAAAATACCATCTATTTTTCCATTTGAATCATCATTTTTTTATTTTTTACCACAGGTTTATTAGGTTATTAAGAAAATACTGTTAAAGCCACATTTTACTTAAGAATTCCATTTTGTAACATTTAATATGTCTAAGAATTTTATATGCAATTTTTTCAGCAATTCTCTGTGGCAAATTCCTTTGACGTCCATCAACAGCACCTGTTCAAATTATTCAACCTGCAAAAATGTGTACATGCTAAGATACAAAACAGGTATGAGACAGTATTCATATTAGTATGTGTTAGATGTTACATATTTCCTGTTAAATATCTTTTACATGTTCCCACTGTGAAACCTTATTCCCCCATGGTTTGATAATGTAATGTCTGTTAGCCAGAATAAATGAGTGGTGGTGTCAGACGCTTTCATTTAAGTAAGATTAGTCAAAGAGCAAGTAATGTCATAAATTCTATCTGGAATTATCCCAGGAAGAGAAAATTAATGAATTTGAATTTTGATAGGCTTCCTAAAACATGGCCAAAATAAGTCTGATTTTAGGATTTTTTTTTTCATTTTATAATTGTAAAAAGAAGATGAGAAAGGGGAGATCCTTGTACCATATCTCAGAGCAAAAAGAAAAACAACCTGTGTAATTGTCTGAATTTATGTATTGGGACTTAATTCCCACAGTCTTAGGTAGTCAAAAAAATAATCCCATTCACATTTCTCCAAACTGTTTTATCCACCCAGTTCTTATGGTGTCACCCTTTGGTTCTCTGTTACAGGTATACTACATAGTATCGTACTTCAAATAGACAGCAAAAATTGGTTCACTCTTAGGAAAAGCTTAAACACCACTAAGCTGTGTTACGCATGTTATGAATAAGACAGGCCATGCACCCTGCTTTCAGCAAACTTTAGAGAGAATTAGTTTTCTAAGAGATGGGAAAGAAATCTTGGTTGAGCACTATTTGCAGCCTTATCAAGTATCCATGTATTAGATCATTTTGTGGTTTCTTTTATGTAATTCTCTTAAATTGATTCTTGTTTTATAACTTTGTGTTTATTGGATATGCAATATGAAAGAATTTATACCAGCCCTTGTTAACTATAATCAGTTCAGGTTATATGGAGAAAATGCTGTGACAAAAAAAAAATGGTGGTTGTACAAGCAAGTCATTTTAATAAGGAGGAATAAATGTGGAATGTATTGAAATGTTTCAAAGATGTAAAAAAAATATTAAGATTTTGCAGATTACCTGCTTGCAAACACTACTTATTTCAGTAAGATTTTAAGATGCTGGATGTGTTCTTACAACTTGAAAAGGCAATTGATTAGTGTATTACACATTAGTAGTCATTGGGTGGAGGTCTTACTTTGACAGGCTTCTGGTGCCATATATTAATGCATTTACCTAATGAGGGGGTACAGGTACAGATACAGGTACTGTGTAAAGCATAGTGGCATGACCTAGTACTTGCCTCATTACAGTACTGTAGGTTAATTTAAATAGGGTTTAAATAGAGATTATATAAGTTTATATATAGTTACATTTTTACTAAGTGTTAGCTGCCATTGGGTAACTTGTTCGTTAGATGAAGTAACTATGCATACATACAGTGCATCCGGAAAGTATTCACAGCGTATCACTTTGTCCACATTTTGTTATGTTACAGCCTTATTCCAAAATGGATTAAATTCATTTTTTTCCTCAGAATTTTACACACAACACCCCATAATGACAACGTGAAAAAAGTTTACTTGCGGTTCTTGCAAATTTATTAAAAATAAAAAAAAGCTGAGAAATCACATGTACATAAGTATTCACAGCCTTTGCTCAATACTTTGTCGATGCACCTTTGGCAGCAATTACAGCCTCAAGTCTTTTTGAATATGATGCCACAAGCTTGGCACACCTATCCTTGGCCAGTTTCGCCCATTCCTCTTTGCGGCACCTCCATCAGGTTGGATGTGAAACGTCGGTGCACAGCCATTTTAAGATCTCTCCAGAGATGTTCAATCGGATTCAAGTCTGGGCTCTGGCTGGGCCACTCAAGGACATTCACAGAGTTGTCCTGAAGCCACTCCTTTGATATCTTGGCTGTGTGCTTAGGGTCGTTGTCCTGCTGAAAGATGAACCGTCGCCCCAGTCTGAGGTCAAGAGTGCTCTGGAGCAGGTTTTCATCCAGGATGTGTCTGTACATTACTGCAGTCATCTTTCCCTTTATCCTGACTAGTCTCCCAGTTCCTGCTGCTGAAAAACATCCCCACAGCATGATGCTGCCACCACCATGCTTCACTGTAGGGATGGTATTGGCCTGGTGATGAGCGGTGCCTGGTTTCCTCAACGTGACGCCTGGCATTCACACCATAAAGTTCAATCTTTGTCTCATCAGACCAGAGAATTTTCTTTCTCATGGTCTGAGAGTCCTTCAGGTGCCTTTTGGCAAACTCCAGGCGGGCTGCCATGTGCCTTTTACTAAGGAGTGGCTTCCGTCTGGCCACTCTACCATACAGGCCTGATTGGTGTATTGCTGCAGAGATGGTTGTCCTTCTGGAAGGTTCTTCTCTCTCCACAGAGGAGCTCTGACAGAGTGACCATCGAGTTCTTGGTCACCTCCCTGACTAAGGCCCTTCTCCCCCGATCGCTAAGTTTAGAAGGCCAGCCAGCTCTAGAAAGAGTCCTGGTGGTTTCGAACTTCTTCCACTTACGGATGATGGAGGCCACTGTGCTCATTGGGATCTTCAAAGCAGGAGAAATTTTTCTGTAACCTTCCCCAGATTTGTGCCTCGAGACAATCCTGTCTCGGAGGTCTACAGACAATTCCTTTGACTTCATGCTTGGTTTGTGCTCTGAAATGAACTGTCAACTGTGGGACCAAATATAGACAGGTGTGTGCCTTTCCAAATCATGTCCAGTCAACAGAATTTACCACAGGTGGACTCCAATGAAGCTGCAGAAACATCTCAAGGATAATCAGGGGAAACAGGATGCACCTGAGCTCAATTTTTAGCTTCATGGCAAAGGCTGTGAATACTTATGTACATGTGCTTTCTCGAGTTTTTTATTTTTAATAAATTTGCAAAAATCTCAAGTAAACTTTTTTCACATTGTCATTATGGGGTGTTGTGTGTAGAATTCTGAGGGAAAAAATGAATTTAATCCATTTTGGAATAAGGCTGTAACATAACAAAATGTGGAAAAAGTGATGCGCTGTGAATACTTTCTGGATGCACTGTACGTTCAAGCATACAGTGAATTCAGAATGTATTCGGGCCCCATCAGAGAAATCAGCTTATATTATTTCTATATCTCTATTCTGTTTATACTCTGTATACTGCATTTTTTTCTCTCTTTTCTTACAGAAACAGTGACAGTTCCCAGTGAAGTGGAATGGGTTAAATACAACATTAACAAAGATGGATTCTACTTGGTTGATTATGGCAACAGTGGTTGGAGTGAATTAATCAATTTATTAAATAAAAACCATTCTCTTCTCAGTTATCAGGACAGAGCTTGTCTAATCAGTGACATTTTTGCGCTTTCAAGGTAGTATCTATTATAAACTTTCTTTGTCCAATTATACTTAAGACTGTGCTTTTAGAGAGCTTCCTTAGTAATTTTGAACAGTTTATGCTGCAACATCTGTAAACTTCAATATAATGAGACATCTAGTGCAGCTTATAATTACAAGTGACAATAATTGTTAGTGAAATATGTTAGCTCTCAGCCTCGTGCTTTAAATGTAGTGTACCTATAATAGTTGCTTCATTATTGCTTATTGTTGAATTTCTCAACCTTGGTTTGTTTACTAAAGCCTGGCATCCAGTTCTTTGAAAGAGACGCTGTTTTTCTTAACCTATTTGAGTATCATTTTATTCAGTATCATAAATATGAACCAAAGCTGACATTGGGGTGCACTTGGTTCTTTTTTATTTATTTTAATGTGTTTAAATAAAATTAGAAATGCTTTGTTTTTATTTGGTACAATAGATATTCTATCCTTAAATGTCTTTATCCTGTCATTTTCATTTAAGACTTGGAAGAGTGTCCATTCAACAGGCTTTAGAACTTACCAATTACCTTACTGTAGAGACCAACGCCCCTCCAGTACTGGAGGCCATTTTTCACTTTAATCGCATTTATAGACTTGTGGAGAAACGGGGACTGTGGATGTTAGCAGGAAGAATGAAGGTATGGATTTTTGAGAAATGTAAGCCTTTTGTGTTTGTGATTAGACATATAGTCAATTTATCGATAGTTGGCCTTGTTAAATTGTATTGCACAACATATGTATACTTTACAGATTATATTAATCTAATAGATTTTGTGATTTCACAGTGACTGTTTTTGTGATGCCAAATATTCTTCTAATCAGTTATTTTTATACTAAAACTGAATGATGTGAATTTTGATCAGTACTAAGTACTCAGGTTAAGTACATCAGAAATTAAATTTAATTACAAGGAAAATGGTGGTTTCATTCATTCAACAATTGTCGAACTTTTTAAAAATAAGTGAATAGTCAAGTCACTTCTACAGTCTAGTATAGCTGTGGAGGTTATGACTGAATGAGAGTTGTTCTAAATGATTTAAAATTTCTTTATAATTTACTTAGTTGCACAGTCCAGGGGCCTCATGTATAACAGCATGCGTAGAATTTACATGGTGTATGGACAAAAGTGGGAATGAGCGTACGCCATGTTCCACGCACTTTCCCTTTATATATCCCAATGAACGTGAAATTTAAGGCACAAGCAAGTGCCTACAGCCCCACCCTGACTCCTCCCAGAATTTTGCATATTTTTAATATGCAAATCAGTATAACTAGCCCCATTTCTTCTTTTCTTTGTTAAGACAATGGCAGAAGCACATGGGGGGAAAAAAAGAATTTCAGTGAATGAATGAAAAGTGGAGGCATGGAAAAACGTACTATTTGTTGGCTTAAGCAGTGGTATAAACAACAAAAGAAAACTGATGGAGTGATACAGCATGGCAGAGACCCTCAAAAGTTCAAGTTCAGAAAAGTTGCACAGTGCCCGAAATGAAAAAGAAGTGGTCAGATATCAGAGTATTCACCCCCTTTAATATGACACATATACTGTAAATCATCACTGCTGCAGACAGTTGGTTTTAGAAGTCATACTGTAGTTTAAAGGAGATTACCTGTCTCTAGTCAAGGGGTTTCAATTGATTATACTATAAACACACCTGTACCTGGAAGGTACATCTTTAAATTAGTATCATAGCCAAACCCACATAGTGGAGACAAAAAGAACACTCCAAGCAACTCTGTGAAAAGTTGATTGAAATGCATATGTCAGGGAATTGAGAGAAGAAAATACCACTTAAAGTACAGACAACTCAAGTCCTGGAAGGCTTATTAAGAGAAGGGTAAAATGAAAGCCTGAAAATATACAAAAATCCTGACTTGAAGTGGGTGAATACTTAAGTGAGCAATTCTTTTGCATTCTTATTTATGTTTAATTTTGACCAGCTTGCAGAGATCTGTTTTCACTTTGTAATTAAAGAGCCTTTTTCTGTTGATCAGTCTCAACCAAGCCAAATTAAATCCTCTGTGGTTCAGTAGATAGATAGATAGATATAAAATACAATGTCTGTATGTTCTCTGTTTAATCCTATACTCTTTGTTTGATCTGGACTTGATTTTTCTTAGTTGCTCCCTATGACCATATGGACAATATAGACTACTTTGGAACCCAATATTTTGACCCTTTGAGTCCCACTGGATTTTTTTTTTCCTGCATGCTACAGTTTGCACACCAGTGCCACCTGCTGGCTCAGAGCAAGATAAACATCCTAAATAGAATGAAGCCAGACTTGTAGACAAAAATGGCCAGTGTTTAACATTACTTACCTGGATAAAGCCATGTGCTGCTCCCATATACTGTAATATAATGAGTATTGTGCACTTTTTTTAGGGGGTTATTGGGTAGGGCTTGATTGAGAGTAGAAGTGCTGTGTAACACAAAGGAGAAGCAAAAAGTGTTGTTGCTTACCTCCTACTTTGTCAGCTTTTATTCATAATTTAAGCACAATGAACTGTCCTCCTTGAATTTGGAAGATATGTTAGACAAGGCAGCATTCATTGTTACAACCCTGCAATTGTAGAATGTTGTCAGAACCGAAAAAAAAAATTCTCAACTTACTAGAGCATAGACATTGATAGAGAGGCTGTATGAATGACAAATGGGACAGCTAGCAATAACAATAGGGTCAAAGTATAACAAAACACATAAACCTTGGCTTTCTTTCCTTAACCCACTCTACAAATATACTAGCTGAAGTACCCAGCGATGCCCAAGTATAATAATAAAGTGAGGAAACATTCAAGGAGTTGAATACTTTTTATAAGCACATTATAGTGTTGTTTACAGCCTTATGTGAATGTGCCTGCTTTTAAGCACACTGTGCAAGAAGGAACAGTATACAGTGCATTTAGCAGATATTATACTGCATATTTTCTACTTTGCACAACAGTCCCTTAATGGTTCTTCAATGCTGTCTTGTAGATTTGCTTTTGTTGGTAGTTTTCTTTTTTTCTTTCTAGTTTCCTTCAGTAGAAGTGTCGCATATTTTTTTTTATTTCTGATATTAAATATCTCTTTATTGAATATTTTGTTATTGTTGACATATTGTTTCATTCATGTTAGTGTGTGTTTTTGCAAATTCAAGTTAGTTTTTAAAATTAAATGATGCTATCAGGTACATTGCTTAATTACACATTTGCTGTTTTATTTTTTCCTATACATGTACTATAGTCCTATACAGTACATTGATTGTACAGTTTATGCAATGTAGCTGCAGTTTATGTATGTGCTTTGGATGGACTTTATTCTTGAAGAGATTTTTTTTTACTTTTACACTGGTCAGTAATGTTATGAGGTTAACAAGCCCAGCAAGATGTGAATGTGTCATGGGAAACACATCCTTACTTATAATATAAGATTAGTTAGAACAAAATTGGATTAATTTTACCTAGATGTGCTTGGGAGTGGTACTAAATGCTGTTACGGTTTATTATTTCAAAAACATCAAGTTGTTTACATTCTGTTTGGCAATATTTTTAAATAGTGATTAGCTGTGTTTCTATTAGTTGTGTTTCTTCCCAGCTCCAAGGGCCAGGATTTTCACCTTTTACTACAAGTCACTAGGCAGAATGAGAGATACTTGAGTATGGGAAAGGTGCTATATAAATGTATTATTATTATTATTACTACAGCCACTAGTATTTTGTACATGTTTTGTATCTATTAGGTATTTAATTTAAGCAGACTACTATATATAAACCAAAATAAATTTCATCCAAAAAGTCTTGTGATTTTTAGGCAGCCATTTTGCTTTTTCACATGGAATTTTGACATTTCAGACCTATGTGTACTCTCTAACAGTGCAGTTACTAGTTTATAAAAGATCAAAAAAGAAAATGAATTTATAATACCATATCCTTCCACACAAGACAATGTTCTTTTAAATGTAAAATACATATAACGTTTTCAAACACATTTAATCAGGTTCAAGGACAATTTGCCTTAACTGTATATTGTCTTTGACAATCTTGTTAATAAGGTTCTGTGCACCATAGACAGGAACTACAAATAGTTAATTTCCATTCCCTTCACATACAACAGTAACAACATTTATTTAAATAGCATATTTTTGTACAACAATGTAGTTTAAAGTGCTTTACAAGATGGCAAAGAGAAAGTTACAAGAAAAGAACAACCAATTGAAGTACGACAATAATAGTACAGAATAAGTAACAACAACACAAGGTAAGGTCAAATTGCCGGGAGGACAGGAAAAACCAAACAAGCAACTCCATTAGGCTGGAGGCAAAAACAAAATCTGTAGGGCAGGGGCGCCCAATACGTCGATCGCGATCGACCGGTAGATCAGAAAGATAGTGCAAGTAGATCACGTTGTATTCGAAAAATAATTTTTTTAGATGTTAGTCTATCATATATCCTCCCTATGGCATTTGCTACTTGATTAACATACAGGGCGGCCAGTCTGAGATCTCTTTTCTTCTAACACACAGGTCATCCTGCACGCACGATCAAACGTGCAAGTTACTGCAAAACTACGGCTATCTAAGTAATCTAGCCTTCCAATTTCTATCAACTAAAGAAAGGATATGAAAAAAAAAAATTGTTAGGGGGGGCTGGACCTGTGGAATTGGAAGAGGAATTTTTTTTCTCACAGTGTCACAATCGAAGTGCGTTTGTCTAATCTGTCAATCTATCATTGGTATTCCAAAGAAGGAAAATGTGGAAAGCCACTTTCGAACTGTTCATAAAAACTACGAAACTGACTTCCTTTCGAAAAGCGATCTGAGAAAGAAAAAGGTGAGGGAACTAAAATCGCAGTTAATCGGACAGCCAACAGTTTTCACTCGGCTGAATTCAAAAGCAAAGGCAGACACCGAAGCATCGTTCCTGGTGAGTCACTCAATCATTAAGCATAAGAAGTCCTTCCAAGATGGAGAGATGATATAAGAGGCCTTCATTGAGGCAGATGGCTAGGGAGAAATTCCTGTTGAGATTTCGAGACCCTTGGCCGGAGATAAAGGAGTTTCTTCTTGTCATTAAACATACAGAATACAATTAATGGCTGCTGACCAGCATGTTGAATGAGCTTAACTTACAGCTGCAAGGAAAAGACAAAACCATGGTCAATATGATTAGCTCAGTTAATGCTTTCAAATTAAAAATGCAACATCTGTCCTCAAAGCTGCAGCGCCATGATTTTGGGAGCATCACAAATCTCACGTCAGAGCTGGAGACGCAATGGAAGGCGTGTGCGCAACTTGACAGCATAAGCTACACAGAGCAGATTGAAAATTGTCTGTCAGACGGTTTCAAGACTTTGCTTTACTTGAGCCAATCGCTACATTTATGTGCTATCCGTTTAGGGAAGATGTTGAGGGTGATTCACTTGCATCAAAAATTGCAACACTGTTTCACCTAAAACTCCTCTACAGTGGAGGATGAGATCTTGACACTACAGGATGACATTCAGCTGAAGTCTGGGGCTCATAGACAGTTTTGGAACTTAATCACAGGGGAAAAGTACCCAAACATGAGGAAATGTGCTACCTCCTTGACTGCATTATTTGGCTCTACTTATTTATGCGAATCAGCCTTTTCCCACATGAAGATTATTAAGTCCAAATACCGTAGTGACCATAAATGTATTGAATTGTTATTGTGCTATAAGGGTTATTCAGTTATGCAAGGTACGCCAGCATATATTTTATATATAAAGTATACTCGTATATATCTGTAAGAAAGGCACTATATTGCACCCGACCCGGCACTGACTTGACACAGGAGGCACGTATAAAACAAAAGACTTTTATTTTTCTTCAGCTGGATGGCACGTCTTCCCCATAATCCCTCCAGCTACAACACAATCCCAAGCACTGAGTCACCACACTCCCCTCTCCTTCACTACCACTCCTCCACAGCTTTGTCCTCCTTCCACCTGACTCTGGCCCCTGAGTGGTGGTTGCTGGTTCCTTTTATGACCCACCCAGAAGTGCTCCAGGTGCTTGATCACCTGTTTCCAATTGCACTCCCTGGTGGGGTTGATGATTAATCCAGGTGGGCTCAGGGACCCCTGCCGCACCCCCTGGTTACCCAACAGGGCTATGGAGAACTCCATTTCCCATGAAGCCCTGTGAGAGACTGAGGCACCGCTTCAGCTCAGGGGGGCGGCCATCCAGCGTCCGGGGGAGATACTGCAGCGTCCAGGGCTGCTCCCCCTGAATCCACATCGAAGGGGCGTCCCGGCTGGGCCTAGGACCCGGCCGTCCATCACAAATCATTTTTAATGTAGGTAGATCATTTTGACCTGGTCATTTTAAAAGTAGCTCGCAAGCCAAAAAATAATGTTATATCATTTTACCATATACAACTCAAGGCACTTCACACCCAGGTAAACAGACTTGAGCTCACTTCAGCTGCGTCTTTGGGGGGGATGGGATAGCAGGCTGCTTGCTGCTTGTGCTGATTGACAGACACATTTGCAAAATAAAGACACTGATAGAGAGGTGCAAAGGAATTTAAGGTGGCTCGGGATTACGACTTTTTTTGTAGGCTTCAGGGATTCTAGTGTTAATGTTTATGAGGAACTTGCTCTGCTGTTTTTTTTTTTCCACATTTTAATAAAAAAAATTAGATATTTAATTTTGGATGTTTCCCTCAAACCCACCACCCCATCAGCAATATTGAAAATGGTATTGAATATTGATACTTTCCAAAGTATTGTATCAAAGCTGGGAATTTCAGTTTAGTAACAACCATACTTCACAGGCACTCTTTACAAAATAAATAGACAATACATTACTATTATAATTTTACCATTATTATATTTTTTGTTATAGTTGAAAATTTTGAGTCTTTTTGGAAATCTTACTGATAAACAAACATGGAATAATGATGGCTCCCTGGCAGATCACAGGCTGAGGTCCTCTCTTCTGAAGATTGCGTGTACTTATCAGCATCAGACATGTTTGGAAAAAGCAAGACACTTATTTTCTACCTGGAAAACATCAAGAAATAATATGAGGTAAATTCTGTCATTATTTCTCACATACTTTGTACTCTAACAATACTACAGTCTCGCAAATTGACTATTTACTACTTGCTACTTAATTTTGCACTGAGGTTATTTTCCATTCAGCTGTAGTATTTAATTCAACTTGCTTTGGTGAACTGAATTTTCAGAGGTCTATTAATTTTTTACATTTAAGATGTCTCACTTAAAGGTTTTCCAATGTTATTTGTCCTAGTGTTGTATATAAACTCAAGGAACCCCAGTTTCTGTATTACATCTTGCCTGAAGAAAGGGCCTGAGTTGCCTTGAAGGCTTGCATATTGTAATCTTTTTAGTTAGCCAATGAAAGGTGTCATTTTGCTTGATGTCTCACAGAGATGTACAGTATTAGATATAAAAGCTCTTAATCACTTGGCAGGATACACATGGAGCCTGAAAAGAAAATGGTTATTTTTTATGTATGTAATAGTTTTTCTGTCTACGCATCTATTCGCTTGCATTTGGAAACTACTAAAATTTACTCAACAAGATTCGGATGCAGATGTTTTTCAGAATTTTAGATTGCTTTGTTGTGTAAGTTGAAGTATTCAAAATTTTCTTACATCCCATTGTTATAGAAAATTCTCTTTAAATAAAGAAGAGTTTTGAGTCATCGTTACAAGTGCAACTTTCAATGAACATCCTTTACTTACACTACACTACAGTAGTGGTGGAGCCTTGCCATGGGTTCTCCATGATAAGACTGGAATGACTGACAGAATAGCTTCCTTTAATAAGCTAAGATCATTTAGGCATAACCGATAGAAAGCATGTCAATTACATCAATCACCACACACATTCCTTAATCATCCCCATGCCATTAAGTACCATCCAGAGGTCCCAAAAGAGTTAATTATTCAAAGTCTTGGGTAAATATCTGTTCATAGAATAAAACTTCTTATATGTAGAGAAGAAAATAAGAAGTTAAAATGTTATATAATCTAATCTGTAATTTAAAAGTGCTGGTACAAATTGTCAGGATGTCCCAATTTAATAGGCAGGCAGTTTCAAGCGCATTCTCACTTATAGCCCTTTTTTATCATTATGAAAATACAGTAAACTTTCCAGTTAAGACCTACAATGCTCATTTAATAACTCATTAATATTTTCAATAAGTTTAGGTTCCACTTTTGTCCATTTTTTTTCAAACATCAAATCATAGTAAACCCTGTTTCATAATTAATGGTCAACACCATTCTGTCCATTTTCAAACTTCACTTTTGCACATTTGGAATTAACTGCATCAACAGAGCCTCATAAGTACCACCCTTGAACTACTTTTAAAATGGTAAAATTGGTATGGCTTGCAAATTATGTAACCATATACCAGAAGTATATCACCTAGTGTGTTTTTAATATGTAGTTAGCTAATAACGGCTAAATTGTCCTGAATAGATTTGACAATGCTGTTTTCCTCTTCTGTATATGGTCATCATTAAAACCCAACACAAGCTAATGGCCCTGCATTTTTCAGAAAACAAGGTTTAGCCCTTTTATCATAAATTCTCTTATTTGGTGTTAATTCATCAAATTAAAATCAAGCCTGGAAAATCATGCTAAATTTTAATCTAGTTTTTAAAACCAATTCTTCGGTATTTTACTGTGCTTTTCTGGATATTAGATCATTTTTACTGGCTGATAAGCATCTGAACCATCATTTCCTGTTGCAATTTAATTGCTAATCTAAAATGCTTTTTGCATTTTGAAGGTTCACTGAGTGATTATTAATTGTGTAACAGTAAATCTGACCATGTTCAAGTTCTGTTTTATTAATTCAATAGTGAAATACACAAACCGACGATCCTTAAAAAAAAAAAAAAAAATTACATTTTAACTTCCAGATCATGCTGTATTTTTTCAGCTTTCAATGAAGACCAAGATCAAGTTTTTAGCCACATTAGTTTGCAGATAATCGCGTGACAGACGTACCTACATTAGTATTTTATATATGTAGACTAATAAAATAAACATTTTATTATCTAAAATTTTTTGAATATCCAGGACTTATCAGGTTGTAAGTTTTTGATTAAGATGAAGATCAAGGCTTTAGCCTAACTTGTTTGCAAGTAATCACGTGACCAATGGAGACACATTAGAAATTTTTATATATAAAATCTTCAATACAGTCTTATTTTATTACAATCCACCCATTTAAATGTGCTTTAACAACCCAGTTATTCACAGAAACCTTGTTTCAGAAATGCCATGTAAACCCTTATTCTGCTTAGATAAACTGGGTTATTGGTCTCTGAGAAACTTTGTTTGAAGACGTAGATTTTTTTTTGTGAGTATCTCGGTTATTTGATCATGTAAACCCTTAACCAAGTTACAGTTAAGGATACTGTGATCTGCACATGTCCGTTGCACTGCATGCGTTAGCTTCGCACACACCACCCGCAGCCACTGATAGAAAATAGTGGAAACATCCATAAAGGCAGTTTTTTTAATATTTGATTATTTTTTTCCCCCCAATAGCTTGCCTGCTGATGTCAAGAGTACAGTATTCTTTGTTGGTGCCATGTCTGAAGAAGGGTGGGATATCTTGCTGCAGGAGTATTCAGAATCAATGTCTGATGCAGAAAAACATAAAATATTGGAAGCTCTTGCAAGCACTCCAAACACTACAAAGCTAGTATGGTAGGTAATGAGCTAATCCATTTATGTTATTTGGAGCTTTCATATTTATCTCACCTTGTTCCTTTCATGTCTGTTTTTGATAGCATCAAATTTATTATTTTTTTTTTTTACCAGAGGTTACATACTGAGATCAGGTTACATTATTTGTGTACTCTGAAATGCAGATGGAAGAGAGGTGTGAAAAAGAAAAGATGCAGTGTGCCTTTGAAAGCCGAAACAAGAAGGGCATTGCCTTGTTGATGCAACACCTTATTCATAACAAAATACTTAATAGAATACTTGCACTTTACATATGTAGTCTTGTATTTTAAACTGTCTTTTTTTCCTATGCATTTCTCTGTAAGGTCATTAAAATTATAACTCGTAAGTGTTGAAAGAAAGAAAAGTTTTCATTGTTGTTGACATGTACTATGCAGTTAGGCTAAGAAGGTTGCGTCTATATAGATCATGTACAGACACTTTTTCTTGTCATTATTCCCTAAACAATACATTATAACAGCTATTTAAATAGCATGTGTATTATTTATTATAAGGAATGTTGAGATTATTTAAAGTATACAGGAGGATATGAATAGGTCATATGCAAATAGTACTCCATTTTATGTAAGGGACTTGAGCATCCATGGATTTTGGTATCCACTGGGGGATGGGGTATACCAAGGGAAGACTGTAGTTCTGGATAGTAAATCAAGGAAAAATATGTCTGCACCTTCTTGTAATTTTTTTTTTTTTTTTTTTTACTCCCACTCCTAAATAAATAAGGGTACCAATCTCATCATGTATTCATGTACTGATTTTTGTTTCAGTTTTTATTTTCTCTCTGTTTTATTGTACACAATACAGCATTATAACTTGATATATTCATGTTCTTGGAATGAATTTGACATTACATCTCTTTTTACAGGATGATGCAGGATACCTTAAATGGTGGAATATTTCGGCCACTTGATCTTCCTACAATTCTCAGTGCAGCCTCAAAAACCCTTTCTGGATATTTGTATGCATGGGACTTTGTGAAAGAAAACTGGGATTTGATAATTGAAAAGTAAGCAGTTTAATATCATTAGCTTTGTAAAACCATGCAAGTGTGTTCACTCTGAAAATGGCTGGTGCCCTGTCCAGGGATTTTCTTTGCTTAGTGGCCTGTGCTTGCTGGGATAGGCTTCAGCTTCCTGCGATCCTGCTCAGAATTAAGCAGGCTTAGAAAATTGCATGGTATATGTAAAAAACACAATGTTGGCCATGTTTGTCATTAACCAATATCTAATCTTCATATAAGTCAGTAATTGATACAGTAATAGTTATGTTTTAAGGTTTGTTTTTAAGGCCTCTTTACACAAAATAATTTGCCTTCACTGTGGCAAATAGACAACAACAATCAACAACAAAATGAAAGTTAAAAAAAAAAAAAAGTGTTCAAAGAAAATATTACTGAAAATATGCAGTAAGTAATGAGTGAATGAAATAAATCTCCTGTATGTTTTTTAAAGAAGAAATAAATTTCATGCTCTGAGTTTAAAGATTTTAAAATAGAAGTCAAATTTTAGGTTTGGTAGTTTGAACATATTTATACTTGCAGTACTGTGCCAAAGTCGTAGAGGTGGTAGTATCTGAATGCTGAATGACACAGGCAAAGCATGCACTTTTTTGTGTTGTTTATAATGAATTAATTTGCCTTAGACACTATTGCAATTTCCTGATGTTGCATTTGTAAGCTGCACTCAGATGATAGTATGTAAGGAGTAAAAAAATAGTTCCTTAGAAAACAAATTTTCATCTTTTTGATTTTACAAAATAAGATTTTAATTTGCAGTAGATAGTATTCATAATAGATATGATACATGACAATACGTTGAATGAAATATTGTTGATGTTAACTTCTACTTAGTGTAAATTTTGTCCCTGTGTTATCAAGTCTTGTTTAATGTGCCTTGATATTTATGCATCTCAGGGCATCTGGAGCCTATAACGTTTCTATAATTACTTTTATTGATTAGCTGTATTTCTCTTATTTGTGTTTGCTTTTGACTTTTAGTATTTGTAAGAGTTCCGTTGAGTTATTTGATAAGGAAGTTGGAATGGAAGCCAGTTGTTTTATTGAGCAACTCCATGGATTAATTGAGAAAGGCTTATGTAAAATCTAGAAAAAAAAATGTTTTGCTTTATTTTTGTTTTCAGCAGATCTGTTAAATTTGTAGTAATTCTATAGTTGATTAATGGGGATTATTTTCTGAATTCATTAAATCTGTAATAACTCTGCTTAACTCTTGTTAAGTAGGGGATCAGTTAATCTGTTACTTTATTAATACATTAATAAAAGTAGCAGATACTACATTTACTTGATTCCAGCCTTGCAGCAGCAGGTTAGATTAATTGGCAACTCTTAAGTTGATCATTGTAGAAGTGAGTGAGGGTGTGAACAGAAATGGGAGCTGTGATGAACTGGCGCCCCATTTAGGACTGGTTTCTACCTTGCCTATCACAGAGTGCTACCTGACAGGCTGTGGCCAATACCTCCTTGAAACAGTTATAAAAATGTAAAATTTGAAGGAAAAAATAGTCAGGGTACGTCGAATCTTGTTAGAATTGTTAAAAAAAAAAAAAGATTGTCTGATTATGTTATATTTATTGTATGTTTTATACAGCATGTAACTTAAAAATAGACTATATCTTTTATGCCGAACACAACCATCTTAAAAAAAACCAATTAATTATAATCTAAAGAGTGATATTATTGTAAGTTAACACTTCACTTTTTTCCAAAATATTGTTTTAACTCGATATGGAGTTTGTTGGTAAACATTTATGTTATAATATGTATTGCACTATCACACTGAAATTTGTTTCATATAATAATGCTTTGCGTGAAGGTAATAATATTAATAAAAGTAAACATGAGATACCAACACAAATCCTCTCTTGTTTCTAGATTTCATCTTGGCTCCTTTACTGTACAAGATATTGTGACACAAACAACATGTGAGTTTTCAACAAAAGCCCACCTGCTTGAGGTAAGTGGATGTAGGGTGTATATATCGACAAATAAAACCTGTCCATTTGTAAATGTCCATTCTGTATTATAAATGCCAGTTCAACATATAATATGTGGCCCCTTTGTCCAGCTTTCCATTGCATTGTTTACCCCAGACAACAATGCATGTGTAAAGTAAAATACTACCAGGAGTCTGTTAAGCAGGATTATACATTTTGCCAGAACTTTTTAAAGTAGTAGATCTTTTTAAACATGGTAAGGGGGCTTTTTGTATTATTAAACAACATTATTTATGAGTGCAAAATTGAATTCCATCTTAACCCAAGTTCTACTGGAGATCTGCTTTCCTTCAGAATTAAGCATACAAATTCTGCTGCAGTTCATTATGTTTGAGTATGATCTTTGTATATGGTTTTTTAATCTCTCTCTAAAATATTGTCAGTATTTTTGATCAGGATGGTAATTCACATTTTTTGCCAATATAATCGCTATTAGAACATGCTTAGGTGATTGTACAGTAATTTCCAGTTCAGATGCATGTTGCACTAATGCTGTTTGGTTAGTAATGATGTGATTCAATTAACACATAATACTTAAAATTGTGCGCCCTTCCTTTAAGCTATTAAACTGAAAGAAAATAATAGATGCAAAAGTGTATACCCAAACATGTATAAACCAATGCAAAATATAAAGTATTCATGCTTTCTTACTTTTTTTTTCACCTTTTGATTGTTGCAGGTTGAAACATTTTTTGCATCTCAAAAAGATAAGGGCTCCCAGTTAAGGAGTGTCCAAGAAGCAATTGAAACAATAAAACTCAACATTCAGTGGATGGATACGAATCTGAAAGCTCTGTCTGGCTGGCTTTAGCTCTCAATGTTGTGTTAGCGGTTTATCTTGCTCATATTGTAACACCCTAATATTTATGTTCTGGTTCCAAAATCCATTCACTGCAAAGATGTTTTTTTGCACTAATAGGAGCTAGCTCAGGGCCACTCTATTGTGTCATTTGTTTAGAACTTTTATTTTAATTGTTAATTGGGTGTACTTTATGCTGTAGACCAAAACTGAAATAAAAAAGTATATATTAGATATATTAAGGAAGAGCTGATTTAAAAAAAATATATAAAAAAACTGCAGTCTTGCTTGCATGTCATGTATAATTTTGAAAATTCAGACTTTACAAGTAAGATTAAGAGATCATTCACTCTGATGCATCAACGTGTGTCAATGTACTTGTATTTATTAAGCTTGGCTATATGCGCTTGGGGGTGGGGGGTATTTACATTCATATAGACATTTAGATAATATATCTAAATTCTAGACAACTGAACATGTTTATGGTAAAAAAAAATGTTAGCTTAAAACATTTTTGTTTGCTTATTTTATGTTATTTTTATGTATAGAGGACCTTACTTTTTTGAGGTTGATTTAAAAATATCTACAAAAGGGAAAAAATCTTTTTGATAAACAGATAATTTGTTTATTATTCAACAAAACACACATTGTTTAGTTTCAGTAATTTGGAACCACTACACTTACTAAACAATATATTCTGTAGTTTCAGAAATTGCTTACTGTAAATTCTGATTGAATTAATGTTTATTCATCAATACAGGATAAATTATGAATGCAAACACAAATTTCATGACCATTTATGAGTGTTCAATTTACATAATATGTAACAGCCTCTTGTTTTCTTAAGCCAAAGATTTTATAAGTTACTGCATTTATAAACTGTACAGTTCTGCTTTCTGTCATAAGGAATCAACATCAGAGTGGGATTTATTTATTTAGAGAGAACAGTGTTCAGTGAAAATTTAATGGCAGAGTTTGTGTATAATACATTTTTTTTTCTTTTCTTTTTTTTGGCTTATCCTAGAGAATGTTTCTGTAACATTAATGATTATTTTATACACTCTGATTTATTTTTTGTTCTAAGAAATATTTTTAGCTGTCAGAATAACAGTTAAATATTTAGAATTTCTTTTTATATTACACATCATCAGTTTGCAATTAAATTTTTCATAAAACTTTATATTAATCAAAAGTGAATTTTTAGAATTATGAATGTTGTGTTTCTTAAAAAAATTTACAGCAAACTCGTTGATTGTATTTATCAACACTTTTGCCAAGTGAAAATGAGTTATTTTTTTGACAAAAGTGATTGTTTAGACACATAAACATTAAAATTGAGATTGTTACCAGTAGGGGGAGTACTGATGCTGTATTATGGGTGCTTAATAAAAAGTGAACCTGCCTATAAGTTTTCTCATTTTTAGTAGTGTGCCTGAGACAGTTTTTAAATTCTCTTATGCAAATATTATATTTTAGAAGTAAGCTTGGCTTTCAAATTTTTTTATTAGGTCTTTTACTCCCATTTTTATTGTGCAATACTTTGAATGTTCTAATTTTAGCACACAGGTCATTATTCTTTTACTACTCAAAACAGTTTTTTTGCTAAATTTTGCATCTGGTCAAGCCTGTAATAGTAATTTGAACTGTATATTTAGTTGTTTAGGTTTTTATTTTAAAGTTCATGTTTTTTATTCTTCCAAGCATTAAGTGTTTATATCATTTATGGTTACTCCCATTTTTTAATTCATTGAAGTCATTACCAAATCTCAAAAAGAAAAAAATTGTGTACTTATTATTTTTTTTTTTTTTGATAGCCTCATATTTACAATAGAAGCAGTAGTAACACTTAAGTAAATCATATGTGTACTGTATATCCATAACATTTTCTCAACATGCTTAATCTAGTTCTGGATTGAGGGGAGCTGGAGCTTATCATGGTAGAAATTGGCACCAGAAAGGAAACAAACTGGACAGTGCATTGGTTAGTTGTAAAGTGTGCTTATGAGACACCAGTACTGACTTTTTTTTTTTTTTTTTTTTTTACAAAACCGAAAGGAGTCCTCTAATAAAGCTAAATTTTAACTGTACTATAGCAGTGCTAAGGATACATTTGGCATTTTTCAAATCAAGGCTGTTTCTTCGCAATCAAGTTATTTATTAATTTGACACATGAAATTTTGTTCTAAAGTGATTTTTGTTTTGTTTAAATAATTTTTTAAAAGATACATAGCCTGATCTTGAGCTTAGAGGTGAATGGTATCAGGGTAAAACTGAAGTTTCAGATTTTCATTTGGCAAATTAATATATACCATGACTGTGAAGATATACCTTTGACTTGAAATGTACCGAACTTATTCTTTAGAGTGTTGTAAATGTTCAGATTAAGTATAGTAATAGTAAGTGTTTCCATTGTTGACAGAAAGAGAGTACCAAAAAGTATATTTATCTTCTTGTATAAAACCATTCTGTTCAGAAAGATTTTTCATGTGACAAATATTTAAATATTATGTGAATGGCCTTATTATGTATTCTTTTAGTTACAGACCTTTAGGTATCTAACTTTGTTAGTTTGCAGACAATCTTAATAGTTTAAGTTAGCAGCTAAAGAAACAATTTGCAGGCACCACATTAAAGAACAAACCTGTTTTATTACATAATGACCTGCAATGCTGTGAAAATCTGGGCATGTTTTTTGCCTTAAATCTAATCTTCCTGAAGTTTTCTCAGATCTTTATTTAACTAAGAACATGAAAGGATTGAGTAGTTGGGTGGTAATTATTAATAATATTAATTTATCAATATGAGAAGATGTAGTAGTAGCTACTTGTAAAACCTTTTGATTGTAATTGGCAATGCGCGGTACAGTTTTTTTCCAGTTAATAATCTGTTTTAAATAAGCAAGGTATATTGCATTTTAGCAGCCCTTTACTAGCTGTATTACCAAGTGAACCATCAAAGAAGCAAAACAAAGGATATTCATCTGTGACAGCTGCCAATAGTGTAATGGGTTCTGAAAAAAAAACTATAACAAATTAGATTTATGATGGTGTCCATTTATTTTATTTAGGATAAAAGATAAGTGAGTTGTATGTTAATGTTTGTGTTTTATCTTTTTCTTTGGGTTGGTTATAATGTTTGTTTCTTTTTTAACACTGTAGATAAGAGTTGTGCAAAATATTATTCTTCAATTATTTTTGTGGGTATGCTTTTGCCCTCCCACTTATATCTCAGGTTTTAAATAAGATTTGTTTTATGTCTGCATAACATTTGCAGTGTAAACGTAGTGGTAAGCAAAAATCACTAAAGTGTGTGTGTATATATGTATATGTTTATAAATATATATAGACACACATTATATAATGTTAATATATGCATGTACAATTTTATATTGTATTTATATGTTTTATAATGTTGTTAGCTTAGCAGGAATTTGCCATCCTAGAGACAGAAAGACACGGTTTATTGAGAACTCATCATTTAGAGGCTGTGTATCTGTCTGACAGAAGAATAAAAAGTTTAAATCAGGACATTTTACTTATTATTGAAACATTACCTTGGCCTGGATGATAATTTGGAATGTCAGTTTCTGGTCAGGTTAATTATATATTTGTAAAAGCAAACTTAGTAAATGCCTTATTTTTGTCATTTAAGACAGACTGAAAAAGTCAGATTAGTTAGCTATGGTTTTAAATTGGCTTCCATCATAACATAATGCATGGTTTAAGCCCTAATTTAAAAGTGTATCTGCTTTATATAGGGCCATTGCTTTATATTTTTGTTGTGTTTTTATTTCATTTTATATTTTAATCAATTCTGGGGTTTTTTTTCTTGTGGGTTTTGGTATTGTTACATAGCATTTTGAAGCCCAAACTGGCAATCATGGCATAGTAAGCACAAAAAATTCATGAGTTGTATTTATATATACATAAATATATTTTTATTTGTTGAAATGTAAAATTTGAAGCTTTTTGAAATGTTAATGGAAAATAATTTGAATGATAATGATAATTGTATGAAAGGTGAATTGCAATATGTGGAAAATGATATGGCTTGTATTTGCTCAGGCTTGCAGTTCTGAGGTTTGAAATGATTTACTTCCAGGAGAAGGTTGCTTGTTTATTAGTTTGTTTCTTATAAACTCTTCTATGTCCTAAGCTTACAATAGCACTGAAATGCAGGCATGCAATGCAGAAACACTGTGCAATTTTGTGATAGCAAATAAATATTTCCCTAGAATTTCTAGTCTTATGAGTGATTTGTCCCTCTTTCATTTGGAGAACTGGTTGGGCTGGTTGTTGTTTTTGGTTTTCCCAGTGTGCCACTGTGTGTACTTTCATGTGTACTGATGTCATATCTGAGGATTCATACTTACAGAAGAGGTTTGCTATGACCTTGACTGGAACAACTGTACTCCAAAAATGGATGGATAATAATGAATTGCTGGTGGGTAATTTTTTCATTGCTAAGTTCATGTTAATTCATAACTAACTGCAATTGTATTATTAAAAATCTGAACTCTTCTGTGGTACCATTTTGATTTGCTTATGTAGTCAATATGTCAATTTCTAATTAAATTTAATCAAGGTTGATTTAATATCTTTACAAGAAGATCACTCAGGGGTTCTGTTATTTGCTTTTAGTCATGTAGTCAATAGTTGTGGTTTAATAGGCCAACATCTGCAGTAAAATGATTGTAAATGATAATTCTTTTTATTGGAGGTCCTGGAAATTAACAAAACATTACAGCTACTTTCTGCAGTTGAGTGACTATGAGCCATGCTAGTTTACTGTAGCTCTAAAAGTAATCGTTTTTCAAGTAATTAGAATGTGTTGCATACAATTCAGTTTTACTGGCAGTTTTAGAAACCAGTTTCTCCGTGTAGTCAGTAGGTTGCAGCAGCTGCCATATTAACAGTAAGTATGGTGCTCTGACTTGACCTAGGAGAAGCACCAAAGATTTTTGAGATTAAAAAGATTTTACATTTTTTGCCAGCATGTTGATGTTCACAGATAAACAACCAAAATGTTCCGTCACGAAGGAGTCAGGCTGGGACATGGTATAGGAAGTGGTTTGTGTAATTTAACAAAATACCATTTTAAAATTACCATGAAGGACCAAGTGACTTTTTGGCCTGGCATACAAAAGGTTTATTTTTTGGGGGATCTGTGTGATAAAAGCCCGGAGACTGCCAGAAATCCAAAACACACACACTTTTGTTTTCTTCTTTTCCTAACAGCGTCGCACAATGCTATAAACAGCTATAATTAGCTCACAATTCCTTCTTTTCTTCTCTTTTCCTTCTCCTCTGCCGCCCTCACTCCTCCACTCGCAAGCTACGTCTGCTGCCTCCCTTCTCCGGCTCCCCAAATGGAGTGAGGTGGCCCCTTTTATGTTGCACCCAGATGTGCTCCAGGTGTGCCCTGATGAACTTCCTGCAGCACTTCCTGGTGCTGCCATCCAGGGCTCTGGGATCATCCTGGTGGTGATGTAATTCTGGGGTCTGCCCTCTTGTGCCCTGGGGAAGATATTGCTCCTGTCCCAGTCCTTCCCTTCTTCAGGCGTCCCAGTTGGTCAAGGTCCCGGTTGTCTGCCACAACTGGAAATGTGTATTAGTATCCTCTGTTGCCTGCAGCTTTTTCTGAGCTTACCTTCATTTTCTTTACTTGCTCTATTACAAACTTATAGTGGCAAGAAAGTATGTGAATCTTTTGTGATTACCTAATACATTAATTAGTCAAAAATGTGTTTATGGTAATACGCAAACAATTAAAATCTGTCATGGCTTTATTGAGCACAGCAATCAAACATTCACTGTGTGCTGTGGCAAAAGTAAGTGAACCCCGAATTTAATAACTGGTCGAGCGCAATAGGCTCGAACAGGTGTTTCCGGTAGCTGCAGATCAGACCTGCACAATGTTCAGGAGGAATTTTGGGCCATCCTTTGTTACAGGACTCCTTTATATCAGCCATATTCTTAAGATGTCTGGTGTGAACAGATCTCTTGAGGTTATTCCACAGCATCTCTGTTGGGTTAGTGTCTGCGCTTTAACTGGGCCACTCCAAAAATTGGATTTTCTTATTTTGGAAGTCATTCTGTAGTAGATTTACTTCAATGTTTAAGTTCATTGTCCTGTTGTATCACCCAGCTTCCACTGATCTTCAGCTGGTGGATAGCCACTCTGACGTTATCTTGCAGGATATTTCGATAAACTTAGATATTCATTTGGTGTCCAGGCTCTGAGTCAGCATAACAGCCCCAACACATGATGCTCCTTCCACACTGGGATGATGTTTTCATGTTGGTATAAGGTGCCCTTTATATGCCATCCATACTTTTGCACATTCGTTTGGAAAAAAATCAACCAGTTTTTTTCATTCACAACACCTTTTTCTTAGTGGTGTGGAGTATCAAGATGTTCTTTGGCAAACTTCAGACATGCAGTGATGTTTTTTCTGTTTGGAGAAAAGTGGCCCCCTCCTTGGTGTTCTGCTATGGACACATTGCCTGTTCAATATTTTGCGTATGGTAGATTCTTGAATTGAGATGTTAACCATCCATCCATCCATCCATTTTCCAACCCGCTGAATCCGAACACAGGGTCACGGGGGTCTGCTGGAGCCAATCCCAGCCAACACAGGGCACAAGGCAGGAAACAATCCCGGGCAGGGTGCCAACCCACCGCAGGAGATGTTAACCTGTTCTAGTAATTCTTTCAAGCCTTTAGCTGTTATTCTAGGGTTCTTTTTTACCTCCCTGAACAATCTGTTTTGTGCCTTTTGAGTCATAATGGCTGGATGCCCACTTCTAGGAATGATCCCTATTTATATATTTTCTAACTGTGATGGATATCTAAACTCTTTTAAACATTGTAAAATTTTCTAGCTTTATGCAAATCAACAATTGTTTATCATAAATCTTCCATGATCTTTGTTTTTTTAAATAAAGGCGTGCTTCACATCAGCAGAAGCTTCTTGTGAACAGTTAATTCATTTGTCTGCCTTATTGGTCAAAGTCTCACTAAATCACACCTTCATATTCATTTCATTGGTTGCCAGCTCCTGACTCCGATTGGCTTTCGTTGATGTCGTTAGCCTAGGGATTTATATACTTTTTCCATCCTACACCTGTGAATACTTGAATGATGTATTTAGTATGTACAAGAACAGTAAAATGCACAAATTATTAATTAAAACAAAATGTGCTTGTTCATTACCATAATCTAGATGAAAATCGGACCATATTTTAAGACCTATTTATGCATACATATGGTTGTTTCCACATGGTTCACATACACTTTTCTTGCCACTGTAGATCATCATTGAGCACATACAGTATTGTACTGTAGCTCACTCTGATACACTCTTGCAGATTCAGAACTTGCAAGAAATGCTTTGTAGATGTCCACAATATAACTGTGGTGAGGCACACATTAGGGCAATGGGATAAAGCCATTTTCTAAGCTTTGAGTGTTCATCGGAGTATAGTAGCCTTAATAATTGTGAGATGGAGGAAGTTTGGAACCACCAGGAATCTTCCTAGAGTTGGCCATCTGGCCAAACTGAGTAACTGGACAAGAAGGGCCTTGGTTAGGGAGGTGATTTAGAACCCAATGGTTGCTATAACAGAGCTTCACAAGTCCTCTGTTGAGATGGAAGGACAGCCATCTCAGCAGCACTCCATCAATAAGGAGTTTGTGGTATCATGGCTAAATTGAAGCCACTCTTGAGCCAAAGGAATATGACGGTTTGAAGGACTTTGGAGACCACAAGAAAGAAAGTATGAAAAGAGACAATAAAATTCAGCCCTGTTACGACTAACTGCATAGTGGGGAATGGGGAACAAAATGACTGTACTAGATGAACAAGTATGAGGGGGAGTCAAGCTAAAGTTAAAAAATGGGATTTATTTGAAAATGGAACAAACCTTCACAAATCTGATGATGTCATTTCTCCATCTCCACCCTTCTCAATGCACTTGCGCCACCTGTCTGCAAGTGCCAACACAATGAAAGGTTTTGTCTTGTCCTCGCCACCACTCCTGCACTGCTTACTTCACATCATCATCTGTCTTGAATCGATGACCACCCAGATGTTTTTTTAGCGGTCCAAAACGGTGGAAATCACACCAGGGTGCCAAATCTAGCGAGTAAGGAGGATGTGGAAATACCTCAAACTTCAGTTTTTGCAGACAAGCGTTGGTGTTCTTAGCAGTGTGTGTTTCATTGTCGGTCAGCAAAAGGACCCCTTGAGACAGCAGTCCCCACCACTTGGATCAAATAGCAGGCGTCACAGTAAATTGCACTTGTTACTGGAGTACCCCTTGGCATGTTGTGTTTGTCAGTAACTCGGGTGCACGAGTGGACAAGACAAAACCTTTTATTCTGCTGGCACTTCCAGGCAGGTGGCGCAAATGCATTGAGAAGGGTAGAGATGACATTGAGAAGTGACATGAGCAGTTTTGATAAGGTTTGTTCCATTTTCTAATAAATCCCATTTTCTAACTTGTAGCTTGAAAGATTTTGTCTTGTCCAGTGGTGCACCTGAGTTATTGTTGAATACAACATGCCAAGGGGTACTCCAGTCACTGGTGCATGTTACTGTGACTTGCTGGAGACCAGTGTGAAGCCTGCTATTCGATCCAAGCAGCGGGGACTGCTCTCTCAAGGGGTCCTTTTGCTGCCCCCCCACCCAAACGCACACTGCTAAGAACACCAAGGCTTCTCTGGAGAAACTGAAGTTTGCGGTATTGTCACATCCTCCTTATTCGCCAGATTTGGCACCATGATGTGATTTCCACCTTTTTGAACTGCTTAAAAAACATCTGGGTGGTCGTTGATTCTAGACAGATGACGACATGAAGAAAGAGGTGCACGAGTGGCTGCAAGGAGAAGACTAAACCTTTTATTCTGCTGGAATCCAGGCAGATGGCGCAAGTGCATCGAGAAGGATGTAAACGACATTATCAGTTTTGTGAAGGTTCATTCCATGTTCTGATAAATCCCATTTTCTAACTTTAGCTTGACTCCTCCTCATAAAACTGAGTAGAGCATTTAAGTCTAGAATTCCAAGCCTCTACTGTGTACCTTGTGTTTGTGGTAGTTGTAAGGTCTCATTGAACAGCAGGGACCAAAATAATCTGTAAATGAAGGAACTGTAATTAGAGAAAAATGGATCGCCAGTTTGAATTTGAACATCTAGGAAGAAAGAACTGATTAGAGCTAAGCAGACATTCTGTACTAGGAGCTGAACTAGTCTTGTTAAGATTTGTGTAAAGAGATTTTGAAATCGTAAGAAGGCCAGCATCAGGATATCTCATCTGTCAAACATGTTTATCTTACCCCTACTCCTACTCGAGTGTAGACACAGCCTCACACTGGGGTGACGGTTCTCCTTTCAGGACAGCAATGACCTGAAGCACACATCTAAGACAACATGGAAGTGGCTTCAGGCCAGATCTGTGACTCTCCTTGAGTGGCCCAGTCTTAAATCCCATGGACCATCTGTGGAGAGACCTGAAGATGGCAGTTGAGAAGCGTCTACAAAGAACTGAATTAAGGGTTTTAAATCATTTACACACTTTTCTCTTGGTCATTGTGCGTTATGGAGTGTAGACTGGTGGCCAATTAAAAGAAATTAAAATAAATCTATAAGACAATAAAGTGTGCAGAACGTGAAGGAGTCTGAGCACTTTCTGTCCATTTTCCAAGGAAGACCTGTGAATCATTGGGCACAGAAAGGAATTAAATTTTGCCCGGTTCGGGGGTTGACGAAACAGAAAAAGCACCAAACAGGAGGGGGTGAGTTGAGGGTCTTTTACTTCTCTTCCATCATTTGCTACTCAGATAGATTACAGTCCCTATGACTCATTAGAATTTAAAAAAAAAATGAGCATTTTCTAAGGAGATGATGCAAGAGAGAACTTTAGTGCATTGTATTATATTTCCTTATTTGGATCAGATAAAGAGCAGTGCGCCCAACTTCCTTGATCGATTATCTGCTGAAGAATGAGGGATCGTGATTATGAAGACAAATTTGGAGTGATTCGAGAGGGCAAATTAAGTTCAGGAAAGCAGTTTTTATTTTTTCTACAGAGGACATCGAAAGTACAGACAAGGACACAGCCGACATTTCATACAAATTCAAATGTTACACGTCGGCTCCATGAATGCCTGTTTTCTCTTTCAGATAAACTTTTGAGCCTGAAAGGTTAACAAGCTTGAATAGGACTTGATTACGCTTATTTTATTTTTGAAGGAATGTTAATTGAGGGCAGGCTCAAAGTGTTTGAAATCCTCCATCCATCCATCCATTGTCCAACCCGCTGAATCCGAACACAGGGTCACGGGGGTCTGCTGGAGCCAATCCCAGCCAACACAGGGCACAAGGCAGGGAACCAATCCCGGGCAGGGTGCCAACCCACTGCAGGACACACACAAACACACCCACACACCAAGCACACACTAGGGCCAATTTAGAATCGCCAATCCACCTAACCAGTATGTCTTTGGACTGTGGGAGGAAACCTCCCAATGAAGCCTAAATAAAATACATGGTGGGTTTATATAACCAAGAAAAAAAAAATGACTATTGTGACAAAGCTGGGCAAGTGAGCCTGTCATCGGGTGTCTGGTAATGTCACTGCAGTAAAGAATGATTTCTCAATTCAAATCAGCAAGTCACTTAAGCAGCCTTTGGGATGGGGAGCTGACATAAGCTGTTATACAGGGCAAACCCAGCTATAAATTAAAGAGAAACAAAATGGCTGGTTACTCGCTCTTGGGCTTACTGGAGGATGCTGGAAGCCATGGCATTATCATCACTTGTGTTGCATAATGGCAGCAACCTGGTCCTATAGAAACAGTTTAGTGATGGTGTGTGTGTGATTACGTTAAATAAAAGAGGGTTAAAGACACCATGTTTCCGATCATAGCCTGAATCGAGTGTGTCACTGAATGAGAAGCATGTATAATGTACATGTATAGAGAAGGGGAAGGAAGGCATAGAGAGCTGCCATTAGAGAAGATGAAGGGAGAGATTAAAAAAATTAATAGATCACAAAGACCTGCAAAAATATGTGCTTCTAGGGTGAGGATGAGCTTAGCTTCTTGTGTTTTTCTTTGAGAAGTGTCTTTGAAGCCCTGTAAAAGAACTCAAATAAATAGTGAGACGAGTATGGCTGTGACCAAAGGTCATGGGGTGTTCTACAATCGGTTTTGTGAGGTCTTTGATCTTAATGGCTTGAACGTGCTCCTTGAAACGGCCTGCCAGCCTTACCCCTGTTTCACCTATTGTATGTACATGACTGGACACTTCCTACAAGAAATCTAGTAATTTAAGATGTTTTAGACACCCAAGAAGTCCATGTTTAATGATGAATTTACCAAAAGGAACACATATACGGGAACTGTTGATGACATAATGGCTCCTGTTACAGCTCAACGTGCATGGTGAGGAATGTGGCTCTCCTCTGTGAAGTGAGCTTTGGACAGAAGTTTGCGTAGATTTGGTGGTTAACAGAAGGAGAGCAAGAGGTATGTTATAAAAAAAAGGCTCCTGTGGGAAGATCAGTCTGCAAAATTGGGGAACACCTGTGGAGGTAGAGAGAGTGTTTGGGTGGAGTGGAATGACCAACAAGATGGCAGGCTTTATGATTGGGGTTCTTCTTAGAGTGGATAGATAGATAGATAAAAATTCAAAATTCAGGGGTAGAGGACAGTAATTACCTGTAAACCTTGACAAAACTTGGAGTTACATTTCGACACTCTTTGCTAGATGGAAATTTAGTTTCATTGATTTGACCTCAATTCCCTGCATGTGCATGAGTAGCGAAGAACAAACAACCTCTAAAATGGCATTGACATCTGACGAGAGACCAAAGCAAAATACTCTCTGGACAACATTTTGCATATTATCGCTGACTTGTCAAACTCCGATTTTGATGCAAGTAATGTGGAGGTACCAGCATCAGCTGATTGTGGTACTGAACACGTTTCTGTAACTGATGCGCCTGCAGCAACATTTGCCTGGGAGGACCACCACTTATGATGACAAGAGGTACAAACCAGATTGTGTCACACTGTGACTGCCAGAGATGCAGAATGGGTGCCATCAGCAGCCACAGCATGCAGCAACAGACAGTTTATATGATTGATTTGTGAAACAATTGCTTTGTGCGTTTTTTCAGAAAACTTGAGTTTTTGGAAAAAATATTCAGCCCTCAAAGAGTTAAGAGTGGTGATACAGAAGGACACAAGGAATTGCATTTCATGTTTGTGGACTTAGAGAAAGCATAAGACAGGGTGCCAAAAGAGGAGTTATGGTACTGCATGAGGAAGTTGGGATTAGCAAAAACGTATGTGAGGATGGTGCATGATATGTATGAGGACAGTGTGACTGCAGTGAGGTGTGTGGTAGGAATGACAGTCTGGTTCAAGGTAAGAGTGGAGTTACATCAAGGAATAACTCCCCTTTCCTGTTTGCAATGGTGATGGACACGTTGACAGGTGTGGTCAGACAGGAGTCACTGTGGACAATGATGTTCGCAGATAATGTTGTAGTTGGAGTAGACAGCAGGTTGAGATGAACCTGGAGAGGTGGAGGTATGCACTGGAGAGAAGAGGAATGAAAGTCAGTAGGAGTAAGACAGAGTACATGTGCATGAATGAGAGGGAAGGTGGTAGAAAGGTGCGACTGCAAGGAGCAGAGATGGTGAAGGTAGACGAATTTAAATATTTGGGTCAACAGTCCAAAGCAACAGAGAACTGCGGCAGAGAGGTGAGGTAGAGGCAGAGCTAGAAGTGGCGAAGTTTAAGATGCTATGATTTTCACGCAGCGTAACGAGGGTAGACAGGACCAGGAATGAGTATATGAAGGGCAGTCAAAAAGTTCCAGGAATTGTGCTATAGCAGGAGAGTGAGAGATCAGATAATGCACACATTGTTGTGGAGGGGAGCACAGCACGTCTGTAGACCAGTTACAACAGGTCTGGATTGGTTTTCGGCATATAGAATTGTTTTAATTACCATTTGAGTTAGACGTGTGCATAGTCATTCAGTGCAGTGTCGCAGTTTGAACAACATGCTAACATCAAGATCATGTGCAAGTTGGGGAAATTAGCTTCAGATAAGCTCGCGGCAACTAGCGTGACTGTGTACAGAAGTGACAGCAAAAGCCAATAGAATGTTAGATTATAAATCATGATGTCTGGAGTATAAAGCAAGGGTGGGTATGCTTAAGTTATATGACATACTACTGAAGCATCACCTGGAGCACTGTGTTCAAAAAAGACATAGCAGTGGTACAGAAAAGTCCAGAGGAGAGCAACTATGCTGGTTCCAGAACTAAGAGGTATGAGTTATTCTCTTAAAAATATTAGTTCTTTAATGGCATTTAATGGTTTTTTATTGGGTTGTGTGGGTCTTTGTGGAACTTTTGCTTGACTAAGCAAAATTTCATTCTGGGAAGGGCTGTTTGCATGTGAAGTTGGTTCTTTGTGCTTTGAAAAACTTCCAAATATGCATTAAAAAACTGAATTCTTTAACGTATGATAGGCTACTTCAAAGATTAAAAAACCCAGACTCGGCCTGTGTTAATGAATGCTGAGTCCTTTAAAAATCACATCCCACTGGGATTTCACAAATCTGTTACAAACTATTCATGGTTATTTACTGTATGGAACCTGTTATAGATTTCAATAAGTGCATTAGTGAAGTGGAGAGTAGGACTTTAGGGACTTTCAGATCCTGACTTGATGTTATTTCAGACAATCTCGGTGAATAGAATGGATGAACTTGTTGGGCTTCATGAATGGCTGTTCTCGTCACAGTTGTTCTTGGTTAGATACACCTGTTTGTTAATGCAGCTAACCTGCTCATCCAGTTGGCCAATCATCTCAGGGTCTTAGATGAGGAGTTTTTTTAAGATGTCGCTGTCCTCCCCTTGTTGCTGAGATTATAAGGAGCAGGTTCTAAGATCTCCACTGGCACTTCTTTAGAACTCAATACTTGTAATCGAAACACAGTAGGTAAGCATCCAAGCAGTGCCATCTCAGGATGGACACCATGACTATTAAAAGTATTCACCCACTAGGAGGTTTTCATATTTTATTGGTATACAACACTTAATCATAGTAGGTTTAATTTGACTTATTTACAGTGCATTGATCAACCAAGACTTTTTAATGTCAAAGTGAAAACAGATCACTGAAAAATGGTCTAATGTTGACAACTTTTCAGGGAAAAGTGAGAGATCAAACGTAGAGTACCAGGGTGTCAGAGCCTATGCCACTAGCATTTGGTTCCAAGGACTACAACACTGAGAATCACAAGAGAAAATGTTAGAATCATGAAATTAACCTAACCTGCACTTCCTGAGGATTGTGACAGGGAAACAGTAATATATGGCGAACAATCAACAAAATACACTCAGAAAATGTGCAGATTCCAGAAAGAGAAGACAGAGGAACCGGATCTGAAACCAATGTATAGACTGCACTACTCTGATACCCTTAAAGTAAACATGGCAAAACAAAACATGTACAGTAATTAGTTATTTATAGCAAGATTTCAACAGGTAAAGAAAAGACCGTTGAAAAACTGAATTGAGTTGATGCATAGTCTCTAAGCAGGCAATGAAGGAGTCCCTCATGGTTTCAATAATCACAGTTTTGTTGAAAGCTTTCCCAATCAAAATGGTGTATTTTAAAACAATTATGTTAATCTGTAGTTGCCAAGATGGCTACCCATACCAATTTATGACATGAATTTGCACGTATGCATGCAGATGGCACTATATGGTGTATCAGGGTAATAACGTAATTATGTGACTTGTATACGAGTTATGAGGAAACATAACATGAGTTCAACTTTTTCATTTTAAGCAAATGAAGATTAAGAGGTGACTTGATTGAAGTGTTTAAAATTATGAAAGGAATTAGTCCCGTGGATCCCAGTTATTACTTTAAAATAAAATCTGCAGCAAACACACAGGGACACAGTGGGAAATTTGTTGAGGTCGAATTTTGCACAACTGTTCAAACATTTTCTTCACACAGAGAACCATAGACACTAGGAATAAATGATTTTAGGGACATTCAAAACTCAACTTGATCTTATTTTGAAGGGATTGGGGAGGTTTGTTGGGCTGAACGGCCTTTTTATCATCACGTTTTTTTCATATGTTCAATAAATGGAATCTCCCATTAACTGTGTAGTTTTGTAAAATCATCATTCTGTTGTAGCTTTGAAAATATTTCAGTAAAATTCACAATAAAATTAACTTTGTAGGATTGTCTCTTACAGTGTTTTTTAGATCCTTGAAACATAATGGATTATTCATTATGAAAATGATCAACTCAAGTAAAATGTCCCTCCTGAGGCTTAAAGACTTCTTCGATCCTGATGACTCTGATTCACTCTGTGGCCAGAAGTATTTGGACACCCCTGCAAATTACTGAGTTCAGGATTTTCATTCTTAACAAATGCATAATATCAAGTTAATAGCCATGTAATCTCCATTGACAAGCAAAATAGGCCTTACTGAGGAGCTCAGTGACTTTAAACATGGCACTGTCATTCGATGCCACCTTTGCCACAAGTCAATAAATTATTTTTATGCTCTTTTGGATCTGCCCTGTCAACTGCATGTGCTCTTATTATGAAGTGGGAGTATCTAGGAGCAACAACAGGTTGCTGGGTTGGGATGAATTGGTTGATCACGTAGACCTACAGAGCAGGAACACCTGAAGTGCATAGCACATATAAATTGCCTATCCTAGTTGGCATCACTCACAAAGAAACTGTGCGTCGGAAGCTTCATGAAATGGGTTTCCATAGCCGAGTAGCTGCACACAAGCCTATGTGCAATATTAAGGGCTACTATGGTGGTATAAAGCAAACACCGCATTGGACTCTGGAGCAATGGAAACATGTTATCTGGAGTGATGAATCACACTTCACTATCTATTAGTCTGAAAAACTACTACTGTCTACTGTAAAGTTTGGTGGAGGAGTGATAATGGTCTAAGGATTATGGCCCAGGTTTAGCTTAGGCTCCTTGGTTCCAGTGAACGGTACAGTTAATGTGACAGCATACAAAGATATTTTAGACAATTGAGTGATTACAACTTTGTGGCCACAGTTTGAGG
Source organism: Erpetoichthys calabaricus (assembly GCF_900747795.2). NCBI lineage: Eukaryota > Metazoa > Chordata > Cladistia > Polypteriformes > Polypteridae > Erpetoichthys > Erpetoichthys calabaricus. The sequence continues at coordinate 174,815,918 of NC_041400.2, read as the reverse complement.
AAGGCCATTTTCAGTTCCAGCATGATTTTACCCCTGTACACAAAACCATGTCCATAAAGACTTGATGGAACTGGAGTGGCCTATACAGAAACCTGACCTCAACAGTTTTGAACACCTTAGGGAGGAACTAGAATGTTGATTGTGAGCCATGTCTTCTCGTCCAACATCAGTACTTTTGGTTGAATGGGCACAAATGTCCACAGACTCACTCCGAAATGTTGTGGAAAGCCTTCTCAGAAGAGTGGAGGCTGTTATAGCCACACACTTGGGGCGGCAACTCCATATTAATGCCTGTGGTTTTTGGAATAGGAGGTCCAATATGCTCATATAGGTGTGATGATCAGGTGACGACAAACATTTGGCCATGCAATGTATGAGTTTAAAAAGATGACCTGCAAACCATCTGTCTGTTACAAAGGTAAGCTTTGGAAACAGGTAGGACACCAGATGTTCAATATGAAAATAGTCTTGATGTATAGGATGCAGGTGCTTCTTATCTGGTGGAAATTCTCCCTTGTAGACCGTAGATATCAATTATGAGCAGATCTTTGAATATAAGAGATTATAGATCACAACTCGTCTCTGATGTGGTTCATCGTAACTCTTGAGTTTTGCAAATATTCTTCTATGAAATTCAGCATCTGTTAGTTATTTAATTGGAGAATATAATCAAAGTTGGTAAATGTAAAGCAGATAGCACAAAAAGTGCTTGTAGTCAACATTTCAGATAATGGTGAAGATAAGGATGACATTCCAGAACTGAGAGTGTCAGCCTTCCAATGCAATCTTGAGAATGTCATGTTATGTAATAGTATGTTCTAAAAGTAAGTTAAACTATGCAATTTTGCTTTTGGAGGATATTTTACGGCCTGTTATGATCATCTTTGGCACCTCTTCAGTAAAATCAATCATTTTTATAAGGCAGCTTTAGGCTGTTTAACTAAATAAGAAACAAAAATTCCCTCTCAGGGTCCCCTAGCTTCTTTTAAGGCATAAGTAGATTTTAATTACGCAGTAAATTTTCACATTGCGACAGCATGCTTAAAGATGCTATCTCAAAGCTCCAGAGCCCTAAGATTGTATTCTGGTCCTGTCGCTATCTGTGTCAAGCTCTCCCTACATCTGCATGCTTTTATTTTCATCCATTTTTGAAAGACTTGCATATTGGAAAATCTATGACTCTAAATTGGCCGTGTGTGAATGAGCCTGGTGTTGAGTTTTTGCCATGTGGAGGTAGGAGCATTCAGTCACCCAATTCTGTTGGCATAGACTCTGTTGAACCACCTGAATCAAGCAAGTTTGAAACCTTGTTTGTTATGATTTCTCATTCTGACTCCAAGACCCACAATTTACACTCTACAATTAGACTATATTGGATCTGCTATTAATATTTATCTTTGTGTGCCTAGCCACACTTTTATGAACACAAAGTTGGCATCTTCAAGTGGACTTTAAGTCGTAGCTTAGTTGCATTACAGTCTGCCAAGATTTTTTATCATGAAAGTGACCATGAAAGGCAATTTACGGTCCTAAAGTTCCTAACCTTACAAAGCTTGTTTCACCTGCGCACCCCACCACACTTAAGACTGGAATCCGTAACAACGGCAAGCTGCATGCTTCTGAAACTAAGCTTGATCTCCATTTTCCACACCTGAATAATAACATCGAACCTCTGAACACCTCATCAGTGGAACAGCCCAGTTTTCAACCCCTGCAAGGGTCTGACTTTGAATACCCTAACAATGGTGGATACCAATCTTGCTCTCAGTTTCCACCACTGCAAGGGATGAACCATTTTTACCATGGACTGGCTACATTGAAAGGATGGTACTAGATACCCTAACAGAGGCAAATTGCCTGCCAGGATCACAGACCACCATCTACTCCCAGTTTGCCACCACTGAAAGGATTTAAGCTGTTTGAGCACAGCGCATTATATTACTTTGAACTGGCTCTAGACTTTTGCTGCTCTAGGTGAAGTTCTAAATTGTGCCGTGCAACCCCCACTGTATTCTGTGTGTGCAAATGCCAAGCATCAATGGGGAGATTTAACTAAATAGGCACATGACAGACAATCAATGCCCCCACTGAACTCTCTGTGACTGTGCAGCAGAGTGCCACTTTTTAATTATTTATTTAAAACTACACAGTCACCACCAACTCCAATATGTCAAACCAACCAACACTGTGAATGTCTGAATGATATATTCATTCTTTACATGAAGAATACAATAACGTGTGTGCCATTAGTTAAAACAGATTGTGTTTCTTCATTATTGTAACTTAGATGACCATATTTTTATACCTAAGTGCAGTTACAGTGCATCCGGAAAGTATTCACAGCGCATCACTTTTTCCACATTTTGTTATGTTACAGCCTTATTCCAAAATGGATTAAATTCATTTTTTTCCTCAGAATTCTACACACAACACCCCATAATGACAACGTGAAAAAAGTTTACTTGAAATTTTTGCAAATTTATTAAAAATAAAAAAATTGAGAAAGCACATGTACATAAGTATTCACAGCCTTTGCCATGAAGCTCAAAATTGAGCTCAGGTGCATCCTATTTCCCCTGATCATCCTTGAGATGTTTCTGCAGCTTCATTGGAGTCCACCTGTGGTAAATTCAGTTGACTGGACATGATTTGGAAAGGCACACACCTGTCTATATAAGGTCCCACAGTTGACAGTTCATGTCACAGCACAAACCAAGCATGAAGTCAAAGGAATTGTCTGTAGACCTCCGAGACAGGATTGTCTCGAGGCACAAATCTGGGGAAGGTTACAGAAAAATTTCTGCTGCTTTGAAGGTCCCAATGAGCACAGTGGCCTCCATCATCCGTAAGTGGAAGAAGTTTGAAACCACCAGGACTCTTTCTTGAGCTGGCCGGCCATCTAAACTGAGCGATCGGGGGAGAAGGGCCTTAGTCAGGAAGGTGACCAAGAACCCGATGGTCACTCTGTCAGAGCTCCAGAGGTCCTCTGCGGAGAGAGGAGAACCTTCCAGAAGGACAACCATCTGTGCAGCAATCCACCAATCAGGCCTGTATGGTAGAGTGGCCAGACGGAAGCCACTCCTTAAAAGGCACATGGCAGCCCACCTGGAGTTTGCCAAAAGGCACCTGAAGGACTCTCAGACCATGAGAAAGAAAATTCTCTGGTCTGATGAGACACAGATTGAACTCTTTGGTGTGAATGCCAGGCGTCACATTTGGAGAAAACCAGGCACCGCTCATCACCAGGCCAATACCATCCCTACAGTGAAGCATGGTGGTGGTAGCATCATGCTGTGGGGATGTTTTTCAGCGGCAGGGACTGGGAGATTAGTCAGGATAAAGGGAAAGATGACTGCAGTAATGTACAGAGACATCCTGGATGAAAACCTGCTCCAGAGCGCTCTTGACCTCAGACTGGGGTGACGGTTCATCTTTCAGCAGGACAATGACCCTAAGCACACAGCCAAGATATCATAGGAGTGGCTTCAGGACAACTCTGTGAATGTCCTTGAGTGGCCCAGCCAGAGCCCAGACTTGAATCCGATTGAACATCTCTGGAGAGATCTTAAAATGGCTGTGCACCGACGCTTCCCATCCAACCTGATAGAGCTTGAGAGGTGCTGCAAAGAGGAATGGGCGAAACTGGCCACAGATAGGTGTGCCAAGCTTGTGGCATCATATTCAAAAAGACTTGAGGCTGGAATTGCTGCCAAAGGTGCATCAACAAAGTATTGAGCAAAGGCTGTGAATACTTATGTACATGTGATTTCTCAGTTTTTTTATTTTTAATAAATTTGCAAAAACCTCAAGTAAACTTTTTTCACGTTGTCATTATGGGGTGTTGTGTGTAGAATTCTGAGGAAAAAAATGAATTGAATCCATTTTGGAATAAGGCTGTAACACAACAAAATGTGGAAAGAGTGATGTGCTGTGAATACTTTTCGGATGCACTGTATGTAACAATTCCCATGAAAATAACAATCTGTTTAAATTGTACATTCGCTTACCCATTCAACCTCATTTTAATGGGATTATTTATTGAAATTTTTAACCTCTACATTTCACCTCATTTTATGGATTATTTATTATGAAGACCACTGCACTGTTTGCACCCTTTTTTGACTTTGTGAAATTAAAACACTGGAACACGTTATACCTACCTCTTGCAGAATATGTGTGTGTGTACTCATTGCCTGGCTCATCTTCAGACCTGTTAGCACCGGTTCCATTTTCAAGCCACCAGGGACTGTGGAGCCATCCCAAACCATTAAAGTTGGAAAAAGTATGCAAACCCCTAGGCTGATGATTTCAACAGAATCTAGGTGGAGTCAGGAGTTAGCAAACCTGGAGTGCAACCAATGAAATCAGACTGGAGGTGTGGCTTAGAGATACTTGGACCTATAAAAATTTTCAGTTTGCTACTCACATGAAGTATCTCCTGATGTGAAACACGTCTCTCAAATAAAGAGATCTGCGAAGGTCCACAATCAAGAATTATTGATTTGCATAAAGCTGGAAATGGTTTTAAAGTAATTTTCAGAGATTTTAGAGATTTGTCAGTGCACATAAATAGAGCTGTCATTTCTGCCTCACTTAGAGCACTAAGGTCTGCATGAGGTTTGCATGTTCTCCTCCTGCATTTTTTTGTTCATTGGTATCAGTGAGTGAGCTTAACTTTAAATGATTACGCGTTTTAACACTGAGTGCTAGAAATGTGTCAATAATACTTGCCAGTTAATAAAATATGTTTAATCCATCATGTGCTGTGAACTAAATAATATCCATCCCATTTTTTCATTCCCACTGGATCCCCCAGAGATTTGTGATATGAACACCAGCCTCTGCTCCATCAGATCACACTGTTTCAAAATATCTATAGCAAATAACTGAATTAAAACAAAACTGATATTTCACTTATAGGCTGAGGCTAGGGATCTGCACTGGCAATTGGAAGGTTGCCGGTTCAAATCTCATAAATGCCAATAGGAACTCTGCTCTGTTGGGCCCTTGAGCAAGGCCCTTAACCTGCAATTGCTGAGCACTTTGTGTAGTGAGAAAAGCGCTATATAAATGCAAAGAATTAATTATTATTTTGTTACTGGATTGCATGCGCTGCGGTGGGTTGGCACCCTGCCCGGGATTGGTTCCTGCCTTGTGCCCTGTGTTGGCTGGGATTGGTTCCAGCAGACCCCCGTGACCCTGTGTTCGGATTCAACGGGTTAGATAATGGATGGATGGATGGATGGATTGCATGCAGCACAAACTTTTCTGACTGTCTGTGTGATTGTGCACTGCAAAGCACTGATGTACCATCCACCATGGTTGCTTCTTGGCTTACATTTAGTACTGCTCTGATAATCACTAACTCCCTGTGACCCTAAACTGGTCCAATTAAATGTAGCCCTCAGCACATGCAGAATTAAATACATATCTACAGTGGATGTAAAGAGTCTACACACCTTACACTTACCTTACACTGCAAATCGTAACCTTAGATCTTCAAATGAGTGTCTGCTTATAATTCCAAAGAAGTGGTGAGCCATCCTTCTGCTGTTATGCACCTAAAATCTTGAACAGCTTACCAATAGAAATTCTCTAGGCTGATACAGTGGAGTGCCTTAAAAAACTGTTAAAAACTCATTATTTTAACTTTGCTTTCTCATAGCTTCATTTTAGTGTAACCCTGATATTCTGTATATGCATTGATTTATCATTTCTATCATGGCCCCGCAATCCATACTAACATCCCTACTTTCTCTGCTATTCTTTTTCTGGTTTACTGTGGTGGTGATCTGCGCCATCACCACCTGATCAAAGCACCGTGCAGTCCTTACATTAATGGATTGAAGACCAGATGTCAGCATGACCAGCATCATCAAATTCTTTCACGTGAAGCCTGAAAACCATGAACACTAATGTAGATTATTTATGTTTGGGACTAAGTGGTCTCGTGGCCTCAGAACCCCTGCAGATTTTGTTTTTTTTCTCTCCAACCCTCTGGAGTTTTTTTTTTTTCCTTCTGTCCTCCTGCCCATCGGACCTTACTTTATTCTTTATTCTTTGTTATTTACTATTGCCTAATCTTTTTTCTATATTTCTGTTGTTTTTTTATAAACTTTTCATCCCTCATCTTGTAAAAGCACTTTGAGCTACATCATTTCAATCATCTACAATTTCCCCTTGGGATTAATAAAGTATCTATCTATCTATCTATCTATCTATCTATCTATCTATCTATCTATCTATCTATCTATCTATCTATCTATCTATCTATCTATCTATCTATCTATCTATCTATCATTTTGTGTAAAAAGAAACCAAGAAAAATCCTGTCAGAACTTATTCCACCTTCATTGCAAAATTGCAATCTATGTCCCACAGTCCAAAGACATGCAGGTTAGGTGGATTGGCGATTCTAAATTGTCCCTAGTGTGTACTTGGTGTGTGGGTGTGTTTGTGTGTGTCCTGCGGTGGGTTGGCACCCTGCCCAGGATTGGTTCCTGCCTTGTGCCCTGTGTTGGCTGGGATTGGCTCCAGCAGACCCCCGTGACCCTGTGTTCGGATTCAGCGGGTTAGAAAATGGATGGATGGATGGATGTAAAGAAGGTGAAATCAAATCAGAAACTGTTTTACTGAAAAACTGGAAAAACAAAATACAAAAACCTGGTAGCATTAATGTGCATACCGTTTAATAATCGAGGATGTGGCTGCATTCACAATCAACGAATCACAATAAGTCTCATCACTAATAGTAGTTACTACATATCTGACATCAATTAAAGTGGCTCAGATAGAGTTTGGCTGTTCCTCTAGGACTATCCTAATATCCTTTTGGTTGCAACACACTCCAAAAGCCATGGCCGGCAAAGAGCTTTTCAAACACGTACAGGATTTCATCTTTGAAAGGTATCGATCAGGACAGGGGTACAAAAAATTATCCAAAGTATTAAGAACCCCATAGAGAACTGTGAAGACAGTCATCAACAAGTGGAGAAAATATGATTCAACGGTGACTTGACCAAGACATCCCGCCAAGATTGATGAGAAGACAAGAAGAAAATTGGTCAAGGAGGCCATGAAGAGGCTTACAGCAACATTAAAGGAGCTGCAGGATTTCCTGGCAAGTGTTGGTTGCTCCCTACATGTGACAACAATCAGTTGTATTCTTCATATGTCTGAGTTGTGGGGTAGGGTAGCAAGACGAAAGTCTTTTCTCATAAAGAAAAACATTGAAGCCTGGTTAAACTTTGCAAAAAGGCATACCCAATCTCACACAGCCACGTGGAAACCACACTAAAGATTTTCAAGACGTCGCCTGTCCACTGAGGGATAGAACACACAGGGTGTGCCCAGTGAATTCAGTCAAGTGAAGATTTACTGCAGTGCGACATTAGCTGCGTGACAAAAAGGCAAAATAATTGCATTCGAGTAGAAGGACAAACAAGAATTTAGACCCCTAGGCAATGTTCACAATGCGGTAACAATGTTCATGTCAAGGGAAATGTGAAGGTTACTAAGCCTTGCACTGTAGTAGCCTGAAATAACACAAGGGGCGCATCGATTGTGCAGTTCAGGCACTTCCATTCTACCCTCTCATGTGCAAGCAACGGAAAAAAAATATAAGAAAAGCAAGCAAAGAAACACGCTTGTACTGTCCTGATTGCAACATTGAGCTGTGCATTGGTGACTGTCACAAAAAGGACGTGTGCTGAATCTGCATCCGTACAGCAGTGGACACTTGACGTATCTTTTCTGCTGTATTTATGTTGACGTTTTGGTATTTACATTTTTCTGTTACACATAATACCAGTTTCTCTTGTTGAAAAAAAATCTGTGTTTTTCGCTTATTTTTCCTGGGGTAAACATAACACTAAGGAGGTTGCATTCTTTAGAACAGTCTGGTTAATCAAGAGGTTCAGCCCAATGGTCCTATTCACGTCATTTTTGCAGAATAGCATTGAGTCAAGTGTTGAAGGTCTCTAAAGTCCTACTATCTACCACACTACTTGGCAAATTAATACATGTCTGTAGTTCTCTGTGTGAAGAAAAACTTTCTAATATTTGTGAGTAATTTACCCTTAACGCTTTTTAATCAGTTTCCCCATTTTCTTGCTGAACTCGTTTGAAAGAAACCGCTTGGATTCACTTTGCTAATTCCAATCACTTCTCTAATGTCCCCTTTTGACCTACATTTTCATAAACTGAAAAGCTTCAATTCTTTTAAAATTTTCTCATAATTCCTACTTCATGATATGTGGATGACATTTTTTTGGAACTCACAGTTTTCACAACTTGGGGCACAAATTAGGTTTAAACTTCTTCCATGCCATTCTGATGATGGAGGTGCACCTACAAGATGGATTGCATGGCTTTGCTTTCTTGTTTTTATAGATGTGCTATGTGAATTTCCCATTGGGATTAATAAAGTATCTATCTATCTATCTATCTATCTATCTATCTATCTATCTATCTATCTATCTATCTATCTATCTATCTATCTATCTATCTATCTATCTATCTATCTATCTATCTATCTATCTATCTATCTATCTATCTATCTATCTATCTATCTATCTAAATAGACTGGAATGCTGAACTGGCATTGTATTAAGTTTGGTTAGATTAACAGCTGGGTGTTGTTGTTGTATTCTTTTGTGATTTTATTAAAATGTATTGATTGATTGTTTTTTTTTAACATAGCTTGTTTTTTTGTAACCAGTTTGTTAAATAGCTTAAGTGTAACCTCCCTTGACTTGCACTCCACCCATCAGGTCATAGCCAAACATCCTGCTATCATTCTTTTTCATCTCTGTACATGATATATAATACGTAGAGTCGACTACAAATCTTAGGTTCTCCTCATAAGGTAGACTTTCATGTTTCAAGTATCCATTTGTGTAGTCAGATCTAACAATTTTACTGTTAATGTGTATCTCTGCTTAGGAACTTGTTTAAAACTAGGATTAGTAACATCTGTGATGCTCATAGATTGTTCTCTGATTCCACCTCTCTCCTCAACCTTCCACCACCTCCCTTCTTATTTGACAAAAAGTTCAATGGTGTATTCTTTTAACTCACATATTTGTGTATTAATTATTTACCGTTTTTAAATTTTAATGTAGACTACGAGAGGGGACCCAAAAATAACCGGAAATATTTTAAAATGTGTTTAATTTAATTTTCTGTACAAACTACATTTAGTCTCCTTCAAAGTACTCTCCATTGGCGGAAATACACTTATCTAACTGTTTGTTCCATTGTTCGAAACATTTTTTAAATTCGTCTGAAGTAATGCCCATTAATGCTCTGGTCGTTTCTTGTTTTACCTCTTCGACATCAGCAAAACGCCTTCCATTCAAGTCTTTTTTCATCCGAGGGAACAAAAAGAAATCACACGGAGCTGAATCCGGTGAGTAGGGTGGGTGGTTCAGGGTTGTCATACCGTTTCTAACAATAGTTTCTGCAACACTTTTTTCAAGAAGAAAACAAAATTTCACTGCTGCGCGTTGCTCACGATAATCGGCCATCGTAAAAAAAACGACGCTTGCGCAAAACTACTTTTACAAAAAAAAATTCACTGAACACATGCACAACCTTCCAGACTGATGGCACTTGGCAGACTGACCTGTGAAGAGTGTAACTAGATCGCCCTAGCAGCCCAACCACGTACTACAAGTACCAACCTAACAACAACAAAATTCCGGTTATTTTTGGGTCCCCCCTCGTAAGTATAACAAGGCAGCATTACACAGCAATCACAAGATGGGAGATATAAACTAGTGTGGGTGCCCAGGAGGAAGGACAGGCTTTCTTGCTGGGATAATGGAAGGTTTCATACCTGGCGAGGAGGTCATAATGGAAACACTGGGAGGATGGACTCACCAGGAGCAGGTCATTCCCCCACATGGCAGATGGCAGTGTTCCTGGGTGCTAAACCTAATTAGAACACCGACAGGGTTGCTTGGGAAAAGGAGTGTGGAAATGCAACTCTATCAGCGTCTTTGGGGACTGCTAGAGGGTGCTGCCGGGGGAGGACCACCCTGGTTCCCGCATGACACAGAAGAACTCCAGATGACTTGGAAGATGTCCTGGAAGAAGTTCCCAGGATGACTTTAAAAGAAAGCCCACTGCCTCAGTTTCACTGCCTTATTTTAAGGAATCAGAGGAGGCAGTGGGCTATGTTCTTGGAGGAGGAAGGAGGACTGTGCTTGGTGCTTTATTTTATCATCATTCCTGTGAAGAAGGCATTGGGGCTCAATAAAACCCTTTATTTGAGTTGAAAGTGAGTCTGGGCATTATTATGTCTGAGGTATGGGGCTCTCTGGTACCTCATTGTGGTTATACTAGACAACAGCCTAGTGAGAGGGTCTTCTTCTGTTCCATCTGAGGATGACATCAGATTCCTCTAAATCTGCCTCTGGACAGGCTCTGTGACTAAGAAATGAGCCGTCTGGACAGAGAATGGTGTCCATCTTAAAACTGCTGCAGCCACAAGAGTTCAGGATGAATACTTTATGGTGTATGTCTGCCTGTGCTTCTGCTTATGATACTAGATGCTTAGATTGTATTCAGTAATAGAACAGCTTTCCTATACTGTTATTCTGCCTGTGGTATATCACTCCGGGAATTAAGCAGTGGTGAGAGGAGACGTCCTCAATAGATATTCTGTGCATAGTGTAGTCCAGAAACAGCACTATAGAAGCAAAGCTACATCCGCAGTATTACGTTTCCGTTTAAAAAAATTCAGACATCAGTCTCCATTTTCACCTTTTGTCCACACTAACCCTCAAAAATGGAGACTTTTAAAAATGTTCTCCAGAGCCGTATATTTCTGAAAAAGTTAGCTCAGTGTCGCAGTGTGGATGGTTGGAAATGGAGAGCTCATGTTCACAACATAGTCTCCATTTTCAACTTTTGTTCACAATATCCCGGCATTTTTATCTCCCAAAAATGAAGACCTTTGAAGATGCCCTCTACAGCCATATATTTCTGAAAATGCCAGTTCAGGGTTGCATTGTGGATGGGTGAAAATGAAAAACTTTGAAAACACAGAATACAATATACATATGGTTTGTTCTTATTACGTGGACCTTGCCCGATTGGATCTTGCTCATTATATTTTCTCAGCATTATGCCTGTGCGTTACTCTCAGAAATAATTCCACTTCATCATTGGCTTTTGTATTCTCCATTGCTGTCCTCTTTGTGTAAACACAAGGGTCAAATGAATGTCTAGCCACTTGTTCTGTTTTTCCACTGATGTGCACATGCCCAGTGTAGGCGAATAGCTACGTCATATACATTTCTTGTTGTTTTTGTGTGGGTGGAGATACCTTTGTAAACTATATGACAATATTAGTGGGGATGGAGATTGTTTTCATTTAAAAATGTTTTTTTTAATAAACTAGGGGGCTTTGCCCCCTCCTCGCTTCACTCACCAACACCCGTGCCTGCACTACGCACTAGCCTCTTTGCAGTTCTGTCGCTCTTGTATGGGGATGCGGTTGTACAATTTAAACAGATTTTTATTTTCATGGGAATTGTTACATATGCATGATAGAACTATTTTACATTACAGCAAGAAATTAACCATATTAAAAAGAGTAAAATGTAATAATGTGAAAGTAAATTATGTTTCATGTTGCGTTAGAGTTATTCCTTGATAATACGGTTTCATTCTGTTTGGCTTTAAAATTAACACGCAAATACTTTTTAAATTTACACTTTTACTGTAAAACTTCAGTAAAAACTATTTTTTGAATTAAATTTTCGTTAATATCTTATTGAATTTTGATTCTGTGTTTGGACTTTCATCATGACAACGCAATGTATAACTGCCCGTGATTGAATTTCGTTTCTTTCTCTGTATTAAATAAAACAACTTTTTCGAATGTTTGGCTCTGAGATTTGTAAATTGTCTTTGCAACAGCTATTCTAATGAGAAACTGTTAACGTTTTATTACAAATGGCATATCAAGATCTCCCTTGTTGTCTAATGTTATCCCCTGAAGATGTACTACATTACCTTTCTTGGATACATCCTTCTTTCTATAGTAATTCGTGTGGTGGAAGACTGGACGGTATTAACGGTTGTAGTTATTCTTTGGGATATTGCAAGTTTATGTCTTCATCTTCCACACGATCACCACCAACTGTTTCAGCAGAGTCTATTGATACGCATTTAACCAATTTGCTGTGTAACCGATCATCATTTTTGGCATTAATTCATTTGACTTCAACGTTTCTCGCTGCTAGGATTGCCCGTCTACTCATTTTTTCTGTTGATAACCCTTCGTGATGAAATTCTTCAATAAGATTTGGACTTAATACGTCTTCTTTAATTGGGAACTTAAAGTGAGGAAAACTTTAAAATTTATAAGAGCTGAGAGAGCAAAAAATGTGTCTGTCAAAAGCATTTACACGAATGAGAGGTGAGATTAGCGTGTGCGTGGTTGAAAATGGTTGAGAGGAGTAGTGACTTGAAAAAATCTCATGGCCAAAGTCTCAACTCGTGGGACTTGGAAAAATCTTCCAAAAAGTCTTGTCTCGTCGCAGGATTTTTTTTTAATAAAAGAGAGAGAAATGTAGTAGTGTAGACATAGCTTTAGTTGGCTGAAGCTCCTATTGCCGAGTGGCATACTATGACTGACGATTCTCGATTCTGGTAATCAGATATGTGAGCACACAGGTGAAGGCACAATATAACATTATACAGGGTGAGTCAAAAAGAAGTACCACATTTCAAATGTTTATTCTACATAAATGCTACCAGATAAAATAAATTTCATTACGACACAAGAAAGGGTATACATAATAGATTTTTTTCACTGTGTTTTAAAAATGATGTCTTCAAGTTGGTGGCCATCATTAGAGATTACCTCTTCGAGACAATTTCTGAACGCTCGCATGACCCTGATGAAGTTTACAATGGTTGGTTTCAGCCCAATAGCAAAAGTTTTGCTAATTTATGCAACCATTCAAATGGAAATGTGCTTCATCACTGCACATGACGATGGCATCTCAATGAATGGTTTGCAGAATGTTCGCACACAACTCTCTACGGCTCTCCCGGTCTCTCTCAGTGAGTTCCTCCACCACCATCATTTTGTATAAATGGAAATTAACGTCCTCATGCAAAAATCCTCCTCACAGACGTGTTGGAAATGCCTAAGGCAGAAGCATGTTTGTGCGCTGAACATCTAGGAGATTGCAAAATTGATGCCCTTACAGCTTGGATGTTTTCAGGTGTTCATACAGTCCAAGGACGGCCTGGAGATTATCTGTTCAGTGTTATACCCATCTGTCTAAATTTAGCCACACACTGAAGAATTGTTTTCCGATTTGGGATGTCACCATTAGGAAGAATGCTGAAGTGTGCTCGGAAGACGCGTTGCGTTGTGATGATGGATTTGTTGTTTTTGAAGAACGCAAAAGCATGGTGTGCACTGGACCAAGGCTTGTTGCAGACTGAAAAACTACAAGGTATCGCCTATTAAAGGACCCCCACCCCAACTGAAATCTTCTTCCAGTTCTCCATATGAGGCCTCACAAGTATATTACATGGCATAAGGATAAACATCCTACTGTCATTCTTATTCGTCTCTGGAAACTTTGTAGATATAGAATGTGTAGAGTCCACTACGACTCTTGGATCCTTCTCATAAGGTATACTTTCATGTCTCAAACCTCCATTTATGTATTTATATTTCATATTTTTACTTTTTGTGTATTTCTGCTTAGGAACCTATTTTAAAACAGGCTTAGCAACACTTCTGATACTTGTAGCTAGCTCTCTGCTTTCACCACTCTTCTCAACCTTCCACCACCTACACCCTCAACCTCCTTGACTGCTGATGACTTTGCAACCTTTTCTTCATGAAAACGTGACTGTCGTCAGCAGTCAATTCTCATAATCCCATTCAGCAAGTCTACTCCCTCCAGGGTACATTCTCCTCTTTCTCTCCACCACTGACGATTCTAATCTTCTCTCTAATACACTACCTGTCCACTTGACCCCATCCCCTCACTTCTCCTCCAGGCTGTTTCTCCCTTACTCATTTCTGCAGTTACACACGTCATCAACACAACACCTCACTCAGCTCAGGCCCTAATAATTCCTTACCTTAAGAAAGCCACACTCAACCCATCTCAAGTAGGTAACTACACACCAGTCTCACTCCTCCCCTTTCTATCCAAAACACTGGAATATGGCGCCTCTAACCAAGTCTCTTCCTTTCTTCTATAGAACAGTCAGCTTGATCCTAAACAGTAAGGCTTCAACAGGGGCCATTCCACTCAACTAACCACTGGCTAGAGCTGCCAATCTTTATTTGTCCTCATCTTGCTAGATCTCTCCACTGCCTTTGACATGTTCAACCACCAGATCCTCCTTGCCACCCTCTCTGACCTTGGCATCAATGGTGATTTGATTTCTACCTCTTCAGCAGATCATACCGTGTTTGCCCCAGCTAGGGTGCACCTGGCAAGCATGGGGCTGCCCCAAGGATCTTCTCTTTATGCACCTTCTCACTAGGCCCTCTCATTTGGTCCCATGGTTTCTTTTATCCGTGCCTATGTTTTTGTAACTTAAGAATTGGAATTAGCTTGTATTTGATTCTGAGCTCTTCACTTGTGGTGATCAATTATGTAAACTTGTCCTGTAGCATTTGTTCCCAAACAGTCCCCTATACTCACCAATGATGCATGTTAAGATTGGCTTGATCATCTTTTGATCATCTTTTTACCTCACAGAACATCACATGTAGGAATGTCCTCTGTGTGCAGTGATTTTTTTAAAAAACACCAATAGGGATGTATGTACTCTCTAACCTCCTTAAGTATGCTGATAGCACTGAATATAAGATGATCCTGAACACTAGTCAGTCAAAATGTGAAACATTTCAGACAATCATTCTGTATCTCCTTTGATCCCTATTTGCCTTTGGCATTTTATGCCTCATTTAGTTGTCCGCCAGCTTGTTCTTTCCACTCATGCAGAAACAGAAATTTCCTGGTGAACATGCTAGATTACCCTCTGCCCTTTGGTAAGCCTTGAAAGCTCTGAATGTCTGGCACGGCCTACAAGCTGCCAGAATGTAATGAAATGATATGTTGAGCACATTAAAAAACAAATGAAGTGCAAATTTACAGAACTTATTTAGTTCATTTGGGTCATTTTTAAAATAATAGATTCAAACAGAAATTTAAGTATAGAGTGTTTGTAAAAAGTTGAAGTTTTCACATTTTATTGTTATATAACATCAAATCACCCCACACTATAAATATACAGTAACACCAGATTATGTATAAGGGGTACAAGACAGAGGAGTCAGGTGGAGAATGAATTGTTTGCATCTTAACATCAACAAAACCAAGAAAATGGTTTTTGAGTTTCACCGCACCAAAGCGTGTTTATGTCCAGTTAATATTTAGAGTTGTAAATGTAGAGGTGGTACACTCCTACCAATACCTGGGTGTCCATATCAATGGCAGGCTAAACTGGTTCCTGGTTTCTTCTCTAGGGAACTGTATTCCTTTAAGGTGGGAAGTGACATCCTTCATATCTTCTACAACTCTGTGACCCTGTGACTCTGTGATGGCCAATGCGATCTTCGCTGTGGTGTGCTGGGCTGATAACATCACTTCAGGAGAAGTCCACTGAATCAACAAGTTAATTAAAAGGGCAGACTCACTTATGAATGCATTCTGGACCCCTTGGAGGTCATAGCAAAAGAGAGAATTAAAATAAAGATGAGAGCCATTATGAACAATGCTGCACATCCTCTCTCTGACACACTAACTCTGAGGACTTTCAGCCAATGAATTATTCACTAGATGTCAAGAAACGTTATGGGGACACCTTTATACCAACAGCAATACACCTGCATAACGCCTCAAGTCAGAATTTTTCTTCTTTTTTTATTTTCTTTCTTTGTAGCCCTTCTGGTGTGTTATTAGTACAAATGTTTGCGCTGTACCATCTGTTAGAATGACAAATGCAATGTATTTTATGGCTTCATGCATTACCAAATTCATTCCAATAGATGATGTACTGCAAACATTAACACTATGGTCTACATTGATTTCAATCCTTCTTAGATGGGTGGGACAGCTAGGACAGCTAATAGTGTGTATAAAGTTAGCATAACGACTTTTTGTTGCTCGCAGGCATGTTTTACTATCAGACTCAAGCCTGTGTGTGTGTGTGTCCTGCCATAGACCAGTGCCTCAAACAGGGTGGTGTCTGCATATGCAGAATAAGGTCTGATCTCATGCGACTTGATGTTGATTATAGATCGATGGTTTCGGTAAATTAATGGCTTTAAAACTGGTTCAGATATTTGTCTAAGATGCAAAATGCAAGATACCTTTATCATCACTGTACAATACAATTAAATATCATTTGGAGGAAGCCTTGTGGTAAAGTGAGGTCAGCGGCTGATTGCCATTTTAAATAAATAATCGTCACACTCATGGTTCCCATGCACGATTCAGGTGGTCCTTAAGTGCACAGGTGCAGAATCGCCCATGGTTGTAATTGATGCCGGGAGCTGCTAATCACCATAACTGTGCCACATCCCCATTTTAAAAGGAGAAGCGCGAGTACGAGATGGGAAAAGGAAAGAGAAAAGACAGAAAGGAGGTTTAAAGGAAGAAGGAGGCAGGAGGAAAAGAGAGCTGGTGTAGGAGCAAGCGATCGAGTGAAAGAGGAAAGAGTGTATGGCTGCCGCTTGGGGTCTGTTGGAAGCAGTCGCTCAAGCTGAGCAGTTCCAAATAGCAGGAGCGACCAGGAAGGTGAAAGACTCGCCGTGTAAGGCTGGGAAGGCAGCGGGAGTCGAGGAGGTCTGGGAGGGAGAGTCCTTGTGTGAGCCCCCTGGTCACTGGGGACCCAAGTCTCAGTCCGGCAAGAAAGCGGTATGTAGCCAGATGATGGAAGGCAATCGGATCAGAGGAAGGTCGGCTGTACCTGCAGAAAAGGCAACTCTCCTGTTACAAGGCCCGTACAGGAGAAGCAGGG
This sequence comes from Erpetoichthys calabaricus, assembly GCF_900747795.2. Classification (NCBI taxonomy): domain Eukaryota; kingdom Metazoa; phylum Chordata; class Cladistia; order Polypteriformes; family Polypteridae; genus Erpetoichthys; species Erpetoichthys calabaricus. The sequence goes on along the minus strand of NC_041400.2, from coordinate 174,798,902 downwards.
AAGCCACCAGTTAAAAAGAAAAGGCACCAGGTTTTTAAAAAGGACTGCTTCCAGCTTATTGATTTTAACCTTGTTTTAATTGGATCTACTTATTGGATTGTTAACATCCACATTCCACCTTTTGCACGTTTTTTGGGATTATTTATTTATTAACTTTGAGCACTGCACTGTGAACACTGTATTTTTGTTAGTAAAAGCACTGATCACTTTTGCACCTTCCCCTTGCTTCATGTGGTGTCCTCATTTGTCCAGCTCATCCTAGTCATGACAATCGATGGTGTCGGGTTCAAGAGTCTCCCGAATGAGAAGAGAGAGCATGGAGCAGGTTTTATCTAAGGTACCTTAGATAAAAATATATGAGTAGATAATAAACTAAGTAAACAAAACTATGAGCAGCACAGTTACTATTAACATTTCCAAATATACACAGAGTAAAAATAAAGGCAAACATGTAAGCATAAACAGATAAATAATACATTAATTCACAATGAAGATTACAGTCAATGTAATGATCATGCATACAGAATACGTGTGTGAATAACTCTTTTACAAAAATGTCCACCGTTATTCACTCACATCTTTATATTTCTGACTCCTTTTTATCATTTTTAAAATCTATACACATATGCAGTAAGTACTAGATATGGTAAAAAAAATAAAACAAACATTCCAACTCCTAAGTAGAACGATGCATTACAGATCTCTTTAACAATTATTAGTTTATTTTGCTATGGGCTTTTTGCTCAGTTCTCACATTAATTTAGAAACACACATGCAGCTCCCAGAAGAAGTATTTACCTTATGGCAATGCTACAGAAATGCCAGACAGAACTGGAGAATAAACTCCTATCCATGGTGCAACAGCCCAATCAATCAGTCTGGGACTTTGCTTACGACTATCGGGCACTGTGTTTGAAGTGGCGACCGGTGATGCAGGAGGAAGAGATAGTGCGCCGTTTGATGAACGTATGCAATCCCCGCCTGGTGGGGGGGTTGAGAGGGGTGGTGACTACTGTGGATGGGCTGGTAATGGTAGGCTCGCTGGTAGAGCGGGATTGGGTATCATCCAAGGATTACTGAGACAAAGTACATTCTAGTAAAAAAAGAGCTTCCACCTTCCAAATCCACTAAAATAAGAAGCTGTCAGCTGCTGTTTTCTCCTCCTTAACACCCCTCTTAGTGGTGCCTGTATAGGTAAGGGGTTGGATACTAGATGCTGTGATGGACACGGAAAGCCAATACACCTTGATACAGAAGAGCTGGTGGAATAAATTGGCCCAGCCCCATGAAAAGCTGCAGCCAGCCTCGGGTGTCAATTTCATTTTGGTGGATGGAACCAAACACCAGGCAAAGTTCAGTGGGAGCTCCAGTTACATTCATCAACCTGGAGGACAGAGATTTCTGTAATGGAAAATGTGTACCTGACCATCCCAATCCTCTTGGGGCTGGATTCAGCCACGGCTGTCCATATGGTTGTATATTTTCAACCTCGGAGGTACTGTATGTAGTGTTCAGGAGTGGAGAGCATTCCTTTTTATGAAAGGTTTACTTGGGGTTCTATGCAGTGGAGACTAAGGACCCCAAGGGCACTGTGTCAGCAAGCACTCTGGAGCAACCTGAGGGGATAAGAGCTTTGCTGTGTCGATGGCCAAAGGTGTGGATGTAAAGCCTGGGGCAGACCTCTGTCATGCTTCACAACATCCACACTATAGATGAGGTACCTGTCAGACACCGCACATACCGGGTTTCTCCTCAGAAGAGGCAAATTATAAAGGAGCACATCGACAAGATGCTTGTAGAGGGAATTATTGAGCCTTCAGCATCTCCTTGGGCCGCTCCGGTGGTCTTAGTAAAAAAACCTGATGGGTCTTTCTGGTTTTGTGTGGACTTCAGAGGGCTGAATGCGAAAACCCACATCAAAGCTTATCCCATGCCTCAGGTACACGATATACTGGAATCCTTGCATGGTGCTGCCATTTTCAGCACATTGGATATGCATAGCGGATATTGGCAAGTATGAATGGGAGAAGACAGCAAGCACAAAACAGCAGTTATGACCCCTGAGGGTTTGTTCCAGTTCTGTGTCATGTCTTTTGGCCTGAAAAATGCTGGGGCCACTTTCCAGCATCTTATGAAACATGTACTGGGGGGGTTAATAGGAGAACTCTGTTTTGTGTATATCGATGATATTATTGTTTACTCCCCCACTCTAGAACAGCACCTGATGGACTTGGACACTGTCTTCCAGAGGCTCCAACAGGCTCAGCTTATGCTAAATGTAAATAAATGTCGCCTTGCTCAACCTCACCTTCATTGTTTGGGCAACATAGTGTCAGCAAAGGGAGTTGAAGTGGACCCAGAAAAGACCAGTGCTATATAGAACTACCCTATGCCTGTGGACCTCAAGGGTTTGCAGTGGTTCCTAGGATTGGTAGGGTGGTACCACAACTGAGGCTAGGGATCTGCACTGGCAATCGGAAGGTTGCCGGTTCGAATCCCGTAAATGCCAATAGGGACTCTGCTCTGTTGGACCCTTGAGGAAGGCCTTTAACCTGCAATTGCTGAGCCACTTGAGTAGTGTGAAAAGCGCTACATAAATGCAAAGAATTATTATTATTAAGTTAATTCCACACCTTGCTGACCTAGCGGCCATCCTAAACCATCTAAAGAAAAAGGATGTGCCCTGGAAATGAACCACTGAATGCCAGGATGCGGTTGACCAGAATAAGGTGGCTCTTCAATCTCAGATCATCCTTGCTCAACTAGACCCCACGCTGCCTTTTCTAGTCCAGACTGATGCCAGCAACCTTGGCATTGGTGCTGTTCTATCTCAGAAGAAGGATGGATTGGAGCGAGCGATTGCTTTTGCGTCACAAAGTCTGCATGGGGCCGAGGTAAATTATTCTACCTCTGAGAAGGAGTGTTTGGCGGTGGTGTGGGCAGTGGATAAATGGCGTCATTTTTTGGAGGGAGTTGAATTTGAGGTCCTGACCTGGATATTCAATCAGCCCAAGACAAGAACAACAACAACAACATTTATTTCTATAGCACATTTTCATGCAAAAAAGTACCTCAAAGTGCTTTACATAATGAAGAAAAGAAAAATAAAAGACAAAGTAAGAAATTAAAATAAGACATTAGTTAACATAGAATAAGAGTAAGGTCCGATGGCCAGGGAGGACAGAAAAAACAAAAAAAACTCCAGACGGCTGGAGAAAAAAATAAAATCTGCAGGGGTTCCGTGCCACGAGACCGCCCAGTCCCCTCTGGGCATTCAAGACGTCCTCCCGATTGACAAGATGGATTCTGAATCTCCAGGGTTTCACCTTCAAGGTGTTTTACAGGAAAGGATGTGGCAACGTGGTGCCCGATGCGTTGTCACGGATCCCTGAGTCAACGGGTATGATATGTCTTGCCACGGCCCAAAGTCAGTAGACTCATTTGCCCCTGAGCTTACCAGACTTGGCTAAAGCACAACAGATGTGTCAGATGTGCCAACAATATAGGGAGGACTCTAATAAACAAGGGTTTGGTCGCATTTATTTTAAGGAATTGCAAGGTGTACCATATAGAGCTGTGCCAGCAAGATTTTGGGGGACTAAACTCCAACTTGTGGTCCCTGAAGAATATGTCCCTGTGTTCCTCCAATATTATCATAACAGCCCTTTTCGAAGACACCTGGGTAGATTGAAAACCCTGTTAAAAGTGTTGGAAGTGGCATGGTGGCCCTCTGTGAGGAAGGATGTATGGGACCATGTGAAAAGATGTCAGACATGTCAGATGATGAAAACTCCTCCAGGAAAACCACCTGGAGGGTTACAGTCAACCGTGGTGTCCGAACCTGGAGAGATGTTGGGAGTTACCTTCTAATTCCACCAAGAAGACAGTCTTGATGGTCGTCGTAGATTATTTTTCAAAGTGGATGCAGCAGTTTGCTCTAACAGATGCCAAAGCTCAGAAGATCTGCACCACCCTGAAAAATGAAATATTTATTTGCTGGGGGGGGTGACAAAATATATTGTATCTGATAGAGGTCCCCAGTTCACCAGTGAGTTAATGGGAAAACTGTGTATGGAATGGGGTGTAAAGCAGAAACTGACAACGGCCTATCATCCCCAGACTAATTTGACGGAGAGAGTAAATTGGACCTTAATGACCATGTTGGCATCCTATGTAGGAGACCGCCATCAAGACTGGGATAAGTGGATACAGGAACTGCGATTTGCCATTAATACGGCGAGCCATGAGGCTACTGGTGCAACACCTACCTTGTTAGCATTAGGACGACAGTTAAAGGGCCCGCTTGATCGTTTAATAACAACAACTCCCTTACCCGACACTCCTCAATATAATAAACTCACCACCCTGGATCAATTTAGGAGGGACGTTCAAATAAGATTGGTGAGGGCGACAGCCAGGCATGTCAGGTACTACAATGCCCGCCATAGTAAAATGCACTTCTGAGTAGGTGATGTGGTCTGGGTTAGGGCTCGCCATCTCTCTGATGCAAGTTAAAAGTATTCCTCTAAGCTTGTGCCTAAGTGGACTGGACCAGCTTTGATCCTAAAGCAACTCGGGCCAAACAATTACCACATAGAAAAGGGTAGAGAACCAGAAAAAAAAAATAGAGACAATAAATGTGGTCAACCTCAAGCCCTACTTTGGACTGGAGGTGGGGAATTATGTAGCATTGCCACATAAATTTGTATCTGGTTTGTCTTTAGTCTCTCTATGTAAATCCTGTTTCCGTCTGAGCACATTGTAGTATAAGATGGGCAGGTTGGATAGGGAGGACCTTGGTGAGGCACAGGGCTGTCATTGCGATTTCCAGGAGTGCCATTTAAACGGACGACATGACTTGAAAAGGAGTGCGAAAAGGCAGGAAAAGAAGGAGAGAGTTTTATGGCGGAGGGAAAAGACATGACCCATCTGAGTCCAGGAAAAAAGATTGTTTCTCGGGGAGCAGCACAAGTCCAATGCAGTTTGGGGTGGCCACCTCGAAGATTCCAGATACACTGAGGGAAGTGGATTAGACAGTGAATGGGATCGGATGCAGTGTAAGCCAAACATCTTTTATTCTGGGATTGGAAAATATGATAATCAGATAAAAAAGACTAAATTGAATGGACGGTGTGGAATATTCTTAGGGTGCATGATTTTATGACATCTGTTTACTGTATATATTGGAAGAGGGAGGATGGTTTTCAAAATCAGTTGACATACGGGGGAGTTTGTGGGAATGTAAATAAGATATTAATTATATTTTTTTAGCTGCATCTTTTCTGAGTGATTTTTTGTAAAAATCACTTTTATTAGTGGAAGTCATTTTTTTTGCGCCGTGGAAAGGAATCTGAAGACAGTTTGGGGTTGACATGCAATCATTAGTACAATTTTCACTATATTCTTGTGAAGCGTAGCGGTTACAATTGCTACAACCTCAATGGAAGTTTTTTTACTTTATTATTAGACAACATTTAATCACGATGGATTTAATTAGATTTTTTAACACTGACCAACAGAAAAGACTTTTTAATGTCAAAGTGAAAACAGATCTCTGCAAAATGCTCTAAATTTATTACAAATATAAAACACAAAATAATACGACATGCCTGAATCAACACTTTCATAAACTCTGTATGGGTGTTAATATTTTCTTTAACCATACAACATTCTCAGAACACGTTTGTAAAATTTGGATTTCTTCAAGTCTGCTTAACAAGTTCATAATTAGTCTACTAGTTTAGAAGAGTCCAACAATTAAATATACTTGCTGCTGTTTGTGAATTGAATTTTAACAGTTATTTAAAAATAGTAATTCCGTTAGTTTTGGAGATACCCACTTCGATAACTTATATAATACTGTAATTTCAGTGGTGTTACTGTTAAAATAAAAAAAGGCTTTAATAAAGTTGCTTTTGTGAGCTTTGGAAACAGTCTGGTTGCTTCAGCTTTACCCACTAATTTGAACGTCTTTTAAGTCCATCCTCTCGAGTTTTCTCATCTTTTTGTAGTTTTTTAAGTTTTCTTCAGGGTACGTGACGTTAGCGAGTTCCAGCCTTAAAATGGCCTTTGCGTCAGTGGTGATGAGCAAGAAGGTCAGGGCTGAGAGGCAGAAGGGCCACGTGCATGCAGGCAAACCAAACTGAAAATAAAAAAGAAATCCAAGTTGATATGCATTTTTGTAACAGACAAACTTTAGATGCTGTAATTTTAATCTGAAAACGTGACTGCTACACAAGATCTTGTAGCAACTAATGATGGAAATTACACTGAGGGACAGCTTTCTTAAGTGCACCAAAATTGTCCCCCTTAGAGCAACCTGAATTCATCCAGACGGGGACATTTCTGAATTTATCCTAATGAAATTTTAATCCAACCATAAATTGACATGGTTTTGACCAGGGGTGGGCAATGCCGATCATGGAGGGCTGCAGTGACTGCAGGTTTTTGTTCCAACCCAGTTTCTTAATGAGAAGCCCTTATTGCCCCAGTGACATGTTGATGCTTCATTTTAGTGGTCTTTCTTGTTGAGATTCCACGCCCTTAATTGCTTATTTCAGTCTTAAACAGCTGCACTGACTATTTTAATGGCTCCTTATTAGCAGTAAAATGCAAAGGACAAAGGAGCCAGCAGTTCTCCATCTAACTTGTTTCCATTTACACCTCTGTGGATTCATCACGCACTACTTGATTTAATACAACACTTAAGAGAAAAATGTGACAGAAATTTGTGACTGAAAATTATCCATTTTAGGCTTCAGATCATTTGGATGATATCTTTGGAAAGGAAAAAAAACCTACGATATAAGAAACTAACATAAAATTAAATAATGTCTGACACTGGCAAGGATTGGTTTCTAATTAAGCAACTGGGTTGGAACAAAAACCTGAAGCCTCCACGGCCCTCCAGAAGCGGCGTTGCCCACCCCTGGTTTTGATATTTTCTATCACTGTCTTGTTCCCTTCCATCTCTTCCCTTTTGAAGACAGCATGCTACAGCAGGCGGTTTGGTCTGCAAGAAGATTGTTAGTTGCCGTCCTGTGTTATTTAAGGTACCACATCACCAGCCTTAGTGACTTCCACATTTCCGTTAACACGGACATTGACAGATGCTGCATTGTGAACAGTAATTAGTAGGCTAGTCGTTTAACTTGATCATTTTGCCACCAGGCATATCCACAGCAGTACGGTTGTACAGTGCCGTATGTATCAATTTCACTATCTGCGTCAACGTCTGATGACCAATTCACATTGTCGACTTGATTCAACTTTGCTTTAGTTCCAGTTTGTTCAAAAACAAGCTTCACAGCTTCTTGTTTTGGTTTAAGGTTCCACCCCAGTCATGAAAATTAATGAGTTACCTTAGAGAGGCAAAGAGCATAGAAATATTCATGATCTTTCGCAGGATGATATTATTTCATCCACTAGATGGCAGCAGAATACTGTCCCAAGCATTATTTCAGTTTAAAACTATAAAGTGCACCATTACATGTTACGCCAAGTCTGACTTGGGAATAACCGTAATTACATAGAATTCCAAGTCTGAGTGATGCTCAGGGTTAGTGTCAAGGAAGTTAATAAAGTCAACACTTAGAGAGATAGCAAAGACTTGCATTACACATTTTCTAGTCCCTAAACACGATAATAGCGTGTGTATTACAAAACTCCTCCAAAAATGTACAATTTGTTTCATAATTGTAACTCTTATATTTTAGTGCCATTTACAGAATTGGAAAGAAGTGTAAAATCCTATAACTTTACTAAATTTTTAAAAACTTCCTATAAGTTATGTATTCATTCTCTGAATCTTTTTCGTCCAGTGCAGTGTTTTGAGGGTCCGAAGTCTACTTGTGCAGCATTAGGCACAAGACTTGAGCCAATCGAGGATTGCATGAAGCCCTCATTCACATATAGTCTAATATGCCCAGCGACTTAGTCGTAATTTACCTTTGACAAAATCAGATGTTTGAATTTTTTTTGGTTGTAGAGGTGGGCTCTGTGTGCATGAAAACTGACAACCAATGAATGCTCCTCCAGAAGTACAATGCAGCAATAAGAAACACAGATGTTTCGGACCTGATAAACAGAAGAGAAGCTTGTCTGTCTGTTGTCTTGTGTTTTAAGTAACAAGACTGATGAAATAAAAAGTAAAATAAAAATAGAGATTGCAGATGACACTTTGTAATGACAATAGGTGCTGGAAGTTGTTACACAGTCAGCTAAGTTGTCATCCCCTACACTTTCTAATCATGCAATTTGACATCCTCGGGCAAAAAGATTAGCAACAAAATTCCCCGACAAGAAGTGCCACCAACTCTAATGTCAATGTTTCACAATAATAAACATGCTGGCTGGTAAATGGTTTCAGTTAGGTTAAATAATACTTACCACTGACATGACATTTCCTATTGCTGCTCCCAAGTAAGCACAGAAGAAGGCTAATAAGAATAAATAAATAGATATTATCAGGACAGTTGAAAGATGTGTGGACCAGTTTTAAATACAAAGATCACTGTACCCACTTAATCATAAACACCAACAGCAAAGTTCTGTTTGTGAGACCACAAAATGATTTATTAAGAAAAGAAATACACAGGGTGGCTAAGAACATCTACTGCTATGAATGAGGAGTTCGACATTTATTCTCTACTGTTGTCTGAATATTTGAAGTGTGTGTCAGAAGAATCCAATTTGTACCGTAAATCCCACCTACACATGGCCCCCTTCATCTCATCCCACAGATTCTCAACATAGTTGAGTTCTGTTTACTGAGCAGTGTCTGTATGAAGTAAGTGTCTCAGAGTAAGAAAACAGTCAGAAGTGAATCTTGAATTTGCTGCATGTCAAGCACTACGCTGAATCCATGTGAGTGAAGTGATCTATCTGTATGCATACCCTGCTGTAAACTCCCGTCATAATAGTTGAATAAAATGCCTCATAGGAGTAATATTACAGCTCCTATATGCCATTCAATCGTTGAGCTCACACAAAGCACCCTTAATTTGCTCTGTAGAACGATAGACCTTGCTTTCTGGAAATCGCTGTCTATATAAAAGGAAAGTTATTTTTCGCTCACTTGTCCTACTTCAGGTGCTGAGCCCTACCAACAGCCAACGTGGATACCGGTTTCCATCTTTACACTACCTGCAGGACTGCGGCCTTTCAACAAAACATAAAATGCATGCACATACAGTGCATCCAGAAAGTATTCCTGTATAGATAACATTACCTAAGTTTAAAGCAAGTGCCCTGGCCATGTGTCTGCATGCTGAGGGACGGACTCACTTTGATCGGCTTAGGGAGGAACATTGGTTTAGGGAAGTCTGATCACAATTTAACTTTTTAGTTAGTGATTGTTTTGTTTTCTTTCTTTGAGAGTCTTCCTTGTCCAACATACAGTGCATCCAGAAAGTATTCACAGCACATCACTTTTTCCACATTTTGTTATGTTACAGCCTTATTCCAAAATGGATTAAATTCATTTTTTTCCTCAGAATTCTACACACAACACCCCATAATGACAATGTGAAAAAAGTTTACTTGAGGTTTTTGCCAATTTATTAAAGATAATATATGGGCACACAGTTGTGCAGGCTGGAAACGGCCTGAACTCACACAGACTGCCTGTAGGTAATCGGTACACTTTAAATTAATTACTAAGGTTTCAAGCAACGAACGTTTATTATTGAAAGAGACACACAAGCACACAGTGGCAAGAACTGCCCAGCGTTTCCTTAAACAAAGGCCATTCTAATCCTGACTGTAAGGCGCTGTGAGGCCTTTGGCGTTACACTCTGTGCACCCTTTGTTTCTGATAAAAAAAGGAATCAAGCGGTCAAAGCCTCAAAGGCTAAGAGGGAGTGTCAACTGCTATCTCTTGATGAGAAAATAAAAATCAGATCTTTTGAAAAGTGACATGTCGCTTGTTGAGGGCATTATTCCCTAAATAATACAGTATAAGAACTATTCACGTAACATTTATATTGTATCAGATATTATAAGTAATCTAGAGATGATTTAAAGTATATGGGTGGATATGCTTAGGTTATATGCAATTATGACATTTTATATAAGGGACTTCAGCATCCTCTAACTAATCTCCTGCAGATATGGATATCCGGCTGTATTGTTTCCCTGTGGATTTACATTTTTTTCTGCTCTGTTCTTGGATTCTGATCTTGAATTGCATTATTGGACTTGTTTGCTTTGGACTGCCTTTAAGGCAATTCCTTTCTTGTTCTTTCCTTTATTCTTCTATTTTTTTAATTCTGAAAAATAAATCTTCCATTTACAAAGATTCTTTGTCTTTTTGTGCACATGCATTGTGGTCATCGTCCTGTTAGTGGGACTTTTTTATTTATTTGGGTACTCTTTGAGTTATTTTGTCAGCTCTCCTTGTTTGGGGCCTGCTAGTTCAGAAGCAAGCAGTTAGCAGTGAGGAGTAACTGGATTACCAGTGAAAGTCCTGACCTCCCATGTGGCTACATTTTGGAGGGCCTTACTCCCATTTTCATCATGTTTGTGGTACCCTATCACAACAATCTCATCTTCTCAACCCGCTTTGTCTGGTAAGGGTCATTGGAGCAGCAGGACATGGAGGTCAGCCTAGACTTCACCATTGAGATTTCCTATTCAATTGCATTTTATTTCAGTTTTGTAATGTAATAAAATGTGAAAAAGTGCAAGAGGCTGAACACTTTTTACAAGCATAAATATTTTAAAAACTGCAGTGCAATTCTTTCTTACCGCAAGCAACAGCAAGAAGATGAGTCTGCCATGTCAAAGCATAGAACATTCCTCCTATGGCTATACAAGCCAACACACTGTTATAACTCCAGAGGCCATCATAGATGCTTTGGAAGGGTGATGCAAGAGCCAGGCCTAAGAAAAAGGAGATAAAGGAAGATTATGTTTAAGATCTATCTAAACATGCTGTTAATACACACACACACACACACATGCACACTCACACACACACACACACATACAAATTAAAAAAAAAAACTCTGGGAAAATATTTAAATATAGCAACTCTTTGTAAAAGTTATATCCTGTTGTCAGTCTGCCAGTCTGCCATTTTGGGAACCCAGCCACAGGGGATGCACAAACCAGTGTGTTTCTTCATGCCAGTCCCAAGCCCAGATAAATGGGGAGGGTTACGTCAGGAAGGGCATCCGGTGTAAAATTTTGCCAAATCAATATGTGGACAACAATACAAATTTCCATACCGGATCGGTCTTGCCCCGGGTTAACAACGACCGCCACCAGTACTGTTAACCAACAGAGTGCTGGCGAAAAATGGGCTACTGTTGGACGAAGAAGAAGAAGAAGAGGGGGGAGACATGTCTGGATGCAGGAGGAGAGGAGGAAAGTAAAGAGAGTGGAACTGAGGATAGGAACTTTGAATGTTGGCAGTATGACTGGTAAGGGGAGAGAGTTAGCTGATATGATGGAGAGAATTAAGGTTGATATATTGTGTGTGCAAGAGACTAAATGGAAAGGGGAGTAAGGCCAGGTAGATCGGAGGTGGATTCAAATTGTTCTATCATGGTGTGGATAGGAGGAGAAATGGGTTAGGGATTATTCTGAAGGAACAGTATGTCAAGAGTGTTGTGGAGGTGAAAAGAGTGTCAGACAGAGTGATGATTATGAAGCTGGATATTGGAGGTGTGATGATGAATGTTATTAGTGCATATGCCCCGCAAGTTGGGTGTGCAATGGGTGAGAAAGAAGATTTTTGGAGTGAGTTGGATGAAGTGATGAACAGTGTACCCAAGGGACAGAAAGTGGTGATTGGAGCGGATTTGAATAGACATGTTGGTGAAGGGAACAGAGGAGACGAGGAGGTGATGGGTAGGTATGGCGTCAAGGAGAGGAATGAAGAAGGTCAAAGGATAGTGGATTTTGCCAAAAGGATGGACATGGCTGTGGTGAATATGTATTTTAAGAAGAGGGAGTAACATAGGGTTACGTACAAGAGTGGAGGAAGATGCACACAGGTAGATTACATCCTATGCAGAAGAGTCAATCTGAAGGAGATTGAAGACTGCAAAGTGGTGGCAGGGGAAAGTGTAGTTAATCAGCATAGGATGGTGGTCTGTAGGATGACGTTGGAGATCAAGAAGAGGAAGAGAGCGAGGGCAGAGCCAAGGATCAAATGGTGGAAGTTGAAAAAGGAAGACTACAAGGTTGAGTTTAGGGAGAAGGTGAGACAGGCACTGGGTGGTAGTGAAGAATTACCAGACATTTGGGAAACTACAGCAAATGTAGTAAAGGTGACAGCAAGAAGGGTGCTTGGTATGACATCTGGACAGAGGAAGGAGGAAAAGGAAACCTGGTGGTGGAATAGGGAAGTACAAGAGAGTATACAAAGGAAGAGGATGGCAAAGAAGAAGTGGGATAGTCAGACAGATGCAGAAAGTACACAAGAGAACAAGGAGATAAGGCGCAAGGTGAAGAGGGAGGTGGTGAAGGCTAAAGAAAAGGCATATGATGAGTTGTATGGGAGGTTGGAAACTAAAGAGGGAGAAAAGGACCTGTAGCGATTGACTAGACAGAGGGACCGAGCTGGTAAAGATGTGCAGCAGGTTAGGGTAATAAAGGATAAAGATGTAAATGTACTCACAAGCGAGGAGAGTGTGTTGAGCAGATGGAATGAGTACTTTGAGAGGCTGATGAATGAAGATAATGAGAGAGAGAAGAGGCTGGATGAAATACTGAATCAGGAAGTGCAACGGATTAGCAAGGAGGAAGTAAGGACAGCTATAAAGTGGATGAAGAATGGAAAAGCCGTTGGTCCAGATGACATACCTATGGAAGCAAGAAGGTGTTTAGGAGAGATGGCAGTGGAGTTTTTAACCAGATTGTTTAATGGAATCTTGGAAAGTGAGAGGATGCCTGACGAGTGGAGAAGAAGTGTACTGATGCCGATATTTAAGAATAAGGGGGATGTGCAGAACTGTAATAACTACAGGGAGATAAAATTGACGTGCCACAGCATGAAGTTATGGGAAAGAGTAGTGGAAGCTAGGTTAAGAAGTGAGGTGATGATTAGTGAGCAGCAGTATGGTTTCATGCCAAGAAAGAGCACCACAGATGTAATGTTTCCTCTGAGGGTGTTGATCGAGAAGTATAGAGAAGACCAGAAGGAGTTGCATTGCATCTTTGTGGACCTGGAGAAAGCATATGACAGGGTGCCTCAAGAGGAGTTCTGGTATTGTATGAGGAAGTCGGGAGTGGCAGAGAAGTATGTAAGAGCTGTTCAGGATATGTACGAGGGAAGTGTGACCGTGGTGAGGTCTGCGGTAGGAGTGATGGATGCATCCAAGGTGGAGGTAGGATTACATCAGGGATCGACTCTGAGCCCTTTCTTATTCGCAATGGTGATGGACAGGTTGACAGACAAGATTAGACAGGAGTCCCCGTGGACTATGATGTTTGCTGATGACATTGTGATCTGCAGCGATAGTAGGGAGCAGGTTGAGGAGACCCTGGAGAGGTGGAGATATGCTCTAGAGAGGAGAGGAATGAAGGTCAGTAGGAACAAGACAGAATACATGTGTGTAAATGAGAGGGAGGTCAGTGGAATGGTGAGGATGCAGGGAGTAGAGTTGGTGAAGGTGGATGAGTTTAAATACTTGGGATCAACGGTACAGAGTAATGGGGATTGTGGAAGAGAGGAGAAAAAGAGAGTGCAGGCAGAGTGGAATGGGTGGAGAAGAGTGTCAGGAGTGATTTGTGACAGACGGATATTAGCAAGAGTAAAATGGAAGGTCTACAGGACGGTAGTGACACCAGCTTTGTTATATGGGTTGGAGACGGTGGCACTGACCACAAAGCAGGAGGCATAGCTGAAGGTGGCAGAGTTAAAGATGCTAAGATTTGCATTGGGTGTGACGAGGATGGACAGGATTAGAAATGAGGACATTTAGAGGGACAGCTGAAGTTGGACAGCTGGGAGACAAAGTCAGAGAGGCGAGATTGCGTTGGTTTGGACATATGCAGAGGAGAGATGCTGAGTATATTGGGAGAAGGATATTACAGATAGAGCTGCCAGGCAAGAGGAATAAATGAAGGCCTAAGAGAAGGTTTATGGATGTGGTGAGAGAGGACATTAAGGTGATGGGTGTGACAGAACAAGATGCAGAGGACAGAAAGATATGGAAGAAGATGATCCGCTGTGGCAACCCCTAACAGTAGCAGCCAAAAGAAGAAGTCTGCCATTTTGGGGTTAATAAAACAGAAGAAGCACACCTGAAGCAAACAGAATTTTTTTTTTTACATGCAGCTATTGGAAGTGTCTGTCATTTAAATCAAAAAGCTTTATTCTTTTTTGGGTCTTCTTATTCCAACACACCCACATTCATTCACACTGTGCCAGTTAGTTTTGTCTTTTTCATGAACAGGTCTCTTGGATGTGGGAGGAAATTGAGTTTGAAGAAAAAATGCACTGAGACAAAACCCAGTACTCTGGAGATGTGAGTAGATAGATAGATAGATAGATAGATAGATAGATAGATAGATAGATAGATAGATAGATAGATAGATAGATAGATAGATAGATAGATAGATAGATAGATAGATAGATAGATAGATAGATAGATAGATAGATAGATAGATAGATAGATTCTAATGTGAATGGTGAGCTGTTGATAGCAGCCAAATCATTTTGAGCTGAGCTCAGCTGAGATTTAGGCTGGAGTAGCCCAGATGTAAGCTTTTTAAGGTTTTGGATTTGGTGATGTAGGATGGAAAATCCCCAAGATCTCCTGTATGAAGTAAGTGTTGCCTGGTGAGTAAGATAACACTGGGGTAAAACCTTGACACCAGTAAGATTTACTGAGTTGACCCAAGAGTGACTTCTGAAAAATCTAGACGAGAATAGGATATTCAGCTGAGCTCCTTTAGTCTTTCCTCATAACTCATCCCCTGTAGCCTGGGAATCAGGCTGACTACTCTTCTCTGGATTGTGTCTAGCCCTGCTATGCCTTTTTTGTAGCCTGAAGAACAAAACTGCACACAGTACTCCAGATGAGGCCTCACCAGTGGATTATAAAGCTTGAGCATAATCTTCTTGGACTTGTACTCTACACATTATACTATATACAGTAACCTAACATTCTGTTAGCTTTCTTGATCACTTCTGTACACTGTCTGGATATAGTAATGAGTCCACAATGACTCACAGGTCCTTGTCATAAGCAGCACTTTCAAGTGTCAGACCTCCCATTTTGTATTCAACAATCAAGATTGAATTGAGAGATGTGGGGATTGGGGCAATAGATAGACGGGCCAACGTGAAAGGACTTGATAGAAATGAAAGACACTTTAGAAGGTATATTCTGTATATTTATCTATCTATTATATAAAAAAATTTTGGGTTGAGACGTATTCATCTTGGGGAGACACTTTGAAGTCCCGCAAGACTACTTGCACGTCACTCCCTACTTACAAACAATTTCTCGGAGACATTTTAATGTACCTGGAAACAAGGAAGTGAGACAAAAGGACAGCTGCTGTACAGGCTTTTAAATGATCATCACATGCAGAACATGCAGCTCGGTAGCAGCAGTTGATTCGTCCACATCTCCTTAGTGTTTGTTCAGCCCCCCACCTTCACAACGCAAGCGGCAGAGATGCGAAGTGGTGAGCATGAAGTGCACTCCCAGAGAGAGGGGTTGGGGGGGTGGGCGAGGCGAATATATATATTTACTGGTCACTTTATTAGGTACACCTGTTCAACTGCTTGTTAATGCAAATATCTAATCATCCAATCTTATGGCTGCAACTCAATTCATTTAGGCATGTAGACACTGTCAAGTAGACCTGCTGAAATTCAAACCAGACATCAGAATGGCGAAGAAAGGTGACTGAAGTGACTTTGAACCTGGCATGGTTGTTGGTGCCAGATGGGCTGGTCTGAGTATTTCAGAAACTGCTGATCTAATGGGATGTTTACAGAAGTTTACAGGGAATGGTCTGAGAAAAAGGAAAATATCCAGTGAGCGGCAGTTTTCTGAGCAAAAATGCCAATTTGTCTACAGTACATTGAAGTTCATTTTACAAGTGTTTGCCCAGTTATAAATATTTTCAAGGTCTTTTTGTTTATTCTTCTATTTTTGTTAGTCCTGCAAGTGTTAATGGTTTATTAACTATATACAGATCTATATCACTAAAAACCTTTCGAGATACTCAGCTGATAGTGTACACTATGCAACAAATTCTTCTCTTATCTGCACTTTCTGTTTTCTGCTAATCAATCATCTGTGCAGCTTTCAGTGTTTGCATAGTAGTAATTCTTTGTCACTGTATAATATTTCCTGTCTGATTTCACTTGGATTTTCAAACGCAAATGACTGCTTTCACTCTCTTGTATTTTGTTAGACACTTTTGTTACTGCAATAATAAACCAGAAAATAAAAGGGGTCTTGCTAATCCTAACATGACTGGAGTGTAAAGGAGTTTAGTGGATATGGAAGATACATGATCAGTAATGTGCAGTACATTGCTGTCATGGAAGGAATTTATGAATACTGAACTTGGTTATAAGTTTTAAATCTTTGCACACATTCATCCATCTTAAAAATATTGTAGACTTTATAATGAATTTGAAACATATGATCAACAAATCATTGAATTTTACCTGACAGGACACCAGCAGCAGAGCCGAATATTGCATGCAAGCAGGTGATGGGAGATGAAATGAACAAAGCAACAATAAAAATGCCTCCAGTCCATGGATTATCACAGCCGTACACTTGTCCAATACCCACTGGCACAGCCCTAAACAGCTGGAAATAAGCAAAGGGGAAAAACATTTTTATTTTTGAATTATTATAAAGACAAATAATCTATCTATCTATCTATCTATCTATCTATCTATCTATCTATCTATCTATCTATCTATCTATCTATCTATCTATCTATCTATCATAAGTAATGAAAAGATATCTTCCGTGACTTTTTAATTCTCTGCTCATATATGAAAAGTAGTTTTATTTTTGTGAAAATGTCAAGTAATTGACAAGACTATTAAGCTGTTGGGTTATGAATCAAGACAATTCCAGTGTACATCAATTACAAACAAACAAATATGGTCGCTTCAGTGTTGACTGATTCTGCCACACGGTTCCAGAGTCTTTGGGTGAGAATCTACACACAGACACTCTCATTGTGTGTTATCTTCATGCCTACTTTCTTTATTCCAGATATGTACTTATAAGGCTAACAGTTGACTCTAAATCCAACTGTAGTCAGCAAGGATGTGTTTGATTTAATTAATTTCATTACATTTATATAGCGCTTTTCTCAGTACTCAAAGCGCTATCCACGCAGGGAGGAACCGAGAAGCGAACCCACAATCTTCCACAGTCTCCTTACTGCAAAGCAGCAGCACTACCACTGCGCCGCATAGAATAAGAAAAACATTCACTCTTCAGATTAAGACGGCCCTGAACAATATGCAGAACCTGGAGCTAACACTAGTAACTGTTGGCAAGATCAAAGTGATTCATACTGTATGTGTAGAATGAACATTAGTTAGGAGGCTTCTTCAGAAAGTTTTTAGACTTATTTTATTTATAAGCAATTTCTGGGTGTACTGAGATGCCTGAATACAAGGTCCAGAGCTTCTCAACATTTTGTTTACACTCACCTTTCTCTTGCCTGAGGCCTGGCACCTTTATTCAATAAGATATGCCCTAGGCACAGTTCATTTCTATCTCCTGTTGATAACTTTTGTCATATTATCATATATATTGACAGAACTTTGGAACACATCTGATACACTATAGTCTTTTTTTTTTTTAAGTAGCATAATAATTAGTCAAGTTAAGTCAAGTTGGGGAGCATGCACTGGTATAGTGCGTTGCCGCACCCACTACACAACGAAACAACTCAGGATCCCAGTTGGCAACCCCCCAGGCAGACACGCGGTCCAGTCCCACCCTCCGGAAATGACCCTCTATCTGGTACAGCCAGGTGTTATGTGGGCGACCCCTTGGCCTGGTCCAGCCACTCGGGTCCTCAACAATGAGGATCTTACGAGCTGGATCACCCTTTGGGAAATGCACCACATGGCCATAGTGCCATAACTGACGCTCCCTCACAATGCAGGCAGGTAATGTGCCTCATTCAGGACTCCATGAGCAACCGCTTATTCAACATAAAGTCAAACCAGTGGTACCCAAGGATTCTCCAAAAGGACACAGTACCAAAGGAGCCCAGTCTTCATCTCAGGTCACTGGATAGCATCCATGTCTCGCAATCATATAGCAAGATAGGAAGCACCAGGACTCTAAAGACTTGGACCTTCTTCCTTTTGCATAGATATCGGGAGTACCACACACCCCTTTCCAGCGACCTCTTGACCCCCCCCATGCTCTCCCAATCCGTCTACTGACTCCATAGGAACAGTCACCAGGGACATGAATATCTCTAAGTAGCATAGCCATACCTTTAATACTAGTTCTTACCATGCCAACATTGACATCTGACCAGGTGAGATTAGGAGTTGAAGCAATGGGTTTGATGAGAACCTGCGGGAAATAATTATTGTAATGTCCTGTGGCCACCATATGTAAGCAGACCAGAATGTTAAAAGGCAGAGTAAAGACTGGAAGGCCCCATTTGCTGTTGATAGAAGCCAAAGCACTTGAAACAATTGGGCTGCAAAACAAAGAAGAATTTACACTGATCATTTCATTTGTCCTCTTTGGCACTTGATGAGAAAAAAAGTATGACGCTAACCTCACACAATGTACTGAACTCGATCAATGCAGCCAGAGAAGTCTTCGATGAGTAGTCCCTGACTCAATAAAATGACATGGCATTCTAAAGGCTGATGGATGCTGAAGCTTCCTTTGTTTGGTCATCCCTAGATCTGCTGAAACTTGTGTTTTGCTCTTCTGGTCAGCAGGGAATTCTTTTTTATATATAATAACTAGCTGTGAAAGCCCAGACCCTAGAAACTATTGAAATCGTCAGAAAAAAAAACTGAAATGTAGAGATGTCAGGTAATTGAAAGGAACTATTCTGGGCGTCTCTCTCCTAGGAGGTTTAATTTTGCCAACGTGCTCGCATCACTTGTGCATTAGCGGCTAAGCAAGTGTCTCTTTCTTCTGAGCTTTCATTTTGCCAACGTGCTCGCCTTGCTAGTGTATTAGTGGCGGGTGGAAAAATAAAACGGATAACGTTTTGCCAATGTGCTCGCCTCGCTTCTGCATTAGCGGCTAAGCGAGTCTCTTTCTTTTGAGGTTTTGTTCTGCCAATGTGCTGGCCTCACTTATGTATTTGTGGCTAAGTGAGTTTCTGTTTCCTCGGAGGTGGAGCTCTTACCCCAACTCCACCTCTCAGTTCCGGGCCGGACAGACAGACACACACACTGCAATGCGTAGACGTTTATATATAAGATACTTTGAGATATACTAGAACGAAAAGCTTTGCATTCATCATTCTAAAGGGTTTTGCATGTATAACTACTGCTTTTGTTTCATCCTAGGTCAATATAAGGATGGGCTATATGGTGCTTCTCAGTTGCTAGAACATTAAAACAGGCTATTTGGTCCAACAAGCTTGACAATTCCATTGGCAAAATTTCACTGCGATGACATCAACCTTATATTTTTGGAGTCCTAATCTCTATCACACTGCCTGGTAATTAGTCCTCCAAGTAAAGAAAAACATTCTAACATTTATGTGAAATCTTCTAAATCTTTTTGTGTTTTTCTGGAAGCATTCATTACAAAATCTGGGATCCACTGAACTAAAAACCTTTATAATTTTAAACAATTTAATCATGTCACCTCTTAATCTGAATTTTCCTAAAGTGAAACAATTCAACTCCTTCACTTTTTCCTCATACAGAACAGTGTTACAATCAGCCTAGTTGCTCTTCTCTGGATTTTCTCTGGCATTGCTATGTCTTTCTGTAATCTAAACCGTAAAACCAAAACTGTACACAGTACTCCAGGTGTCGCCTCACATGTGCATTATAAATCTTAAGCATAACCTCCTCCTAAACACATACCCTAATAGCCTTCTTGATGGCCACTCTGACTACTAGGTCCTTCTCATCAGGGGTACTTTCGGGTTTCAAATCATCCAAAGTCTACATAGAGTTGCAGTATTCCTTAGAATTAGCGGTTCTGCTCTGGACTGGTTTGATTCCTAACTCTCGGGCCAATCCTTTTATGACTCCTAGTCTAACTCCTTGTCTTCTCCACAGAAACTTTCTTCAGGTGTGCCACAAGGATCAGTACTGGGTCCACTTCTCTTTTCTCCATACATTCGTTCCTTAGACAATGTCATTTCTTTTCATGGCTTCTACTACCACCTCTATGCTACTGATGCACAGCTCTTCCCCTAATTTCTCTCTTACAGTCCACAGATTTTGGCCCAGATCTCCAGTTGTCTCTCTGCCATGTCATCATGGATGAATGATCATCATCTAAAACTTAACCTTTTAAAATGAGACATCTTGTACTTGCCCTTTGATTCTCCTTCTCCAGATATTTCTCTAAGCATCACCCTGGAACACATCACTTCTTTCACCATCGTCAGGAATCATGGCATGACTCTGGATTCCCAACTTTCATTCATCAAACATATATCTTCAACAACTCAGTCCTGTCAATTTCTTCATAATATTCACAGGACTTGACTCTTCCTCACTAATTATGCCATACAACACCTTATTCATGCATTTGTTCTCTCTCAACTATTCTATTACAATGCTCTTCTGGTGGAACTTCCTTCAGCTGCAATCAAACGTCTCCAGAATGCTGTTGCTCAACTGGTGTTCTCTGTTCCTTGCTTCATTCTTACTACTCCTCTCTTTCGGTCTCTCCATTGGCTTCATGTTGCTGCAAGGATCCAGTTCAAAACTCTCGTCTTAACCTACAGTTCTCTGAAAGGCTTTATTCCTTAATATCTCCAATCCTTGTTCTCTCCTAATGTCCTCTCAAGAAGTCCCTGATCAGCCTTAACCGGTGTGTTGACTGTCTCTCCTCTTGCCAAGACTGGTCAATGTTTCTCCATTCTTACTTCAAAGCTGAGGAATGATCTCTTTATATATATTTAAACAACTGCCAA
Organism: Erpetoichthys calabaricus; assembly: GCF_900747795.2. Lineage (NCBI taxonomy): Eukaryota > Metazoa > Chordata > Cladistia > Polypteriformes > Polypteridae > Erpetoichthys > Erpetoichthys calabaricus. Next base: position 174,777,812 of record NC_041400.2, on the reverse strand, counting down.
TTTACTTGTGTTTAGGTGTCTTGAAAACACATTGTTTTTATTAAATATCTTGGAACTGATTAATTTGTTTTCTATGGGCTAGCTGCCATTGCACTAACAAAGAGTTTATAATACTGATGTTTGTAGTATTCTAGCTTCAGGTATAATTATGTAGTTGCTCTGCTCACTTGTGCTTGCTTTTTATATTGTTCTCTGATACTTTTGATGCTTGCACCTTCATTCTTTTATGTATTTAACTTGTTTTGTAAGTTGCCTTGAATAAAGGTGTCTGCTAAATTAACAATAATAATAACCCAACAATAATGAGACGTGGAAAGACTAACGAATGGACCACTCACTCACATACTGTACAGTCTGACCTTACAGACCATAAACAGAGTGAATCTGCAGTATTGAGAGACTGTTTCAACATGGTCTCAATACTGTAGATTCACTCTGTTTATGGTCTGTAAGGTCAGACTGTATATGAGTGAGTGGTCCATTCGTTAGTCTTTCCATGTCTCATTATTGTTGGGTTATTATTATGGACAGCTGGTTGTCGATCACCACCTCAGGCATATGCACATGGTGTATCTGAGAATCTGTAGCTTAAAGTAAAAATTGTTATCTCCCAGGGCGTATCGTCTGTTTATACTTTGACAAAAATGCCTAAGGCTTTGTCACTTTCAGATTTCTCGCATACTGTTTCACAACTAAAAGCCTTCAGCTACTAGCCTTCAATACATTGATGGTTATGGCATTGATCTTACAGCAACAGCCACCCATTATTAGATTTACATAGCAAGCCTCAAAATATGACAAATGGAAAGCATTACTTGGAGTTACAGTCATTCAAGTCAAAGTCTGGAAGACTGATGTCAGCATGTAATAAAGATGTGTCAGTCTGACATGTTGTCGCTTTGAAGAAAATGTGTTAAAAGAAGACAAAATAATGAACCTTTACAAAAGATAACATTCCTGGATGACTGCAGGTAACACTAAATGCCTATTTGTGCAGGGTATAACTTTAGAGTTTAATAAAAATGATTTGTGTATCAAAAGGCTAAGTGTGTGCAGTGGCTGCAAGGTCTCGATCTAAAACTTTGTTATTCTGAGGTCAATCCTCAATCTCTCCTGTTAAATTAACTCTGTCAGAAATGACAACATTGATTAAAAGGTTTTAGTAGACTCTGTACAGAAGTAAAACCTGCACTGTTAGTCATTTACAGACAGAGAGCTGTTGCAAGTCATTTAATTGAAGAAGTCCAGCAAACATTAGATACTGATGTCAATGGAGCTGTTGCAGTTCTTTCAAATAATATACTGGCTTGTTCTGGTAAATCAAGTTTAGATTTACATTTAGAAAGGAAATCAAATTTAGATTTAGAACATATAATTTAAACTCGATAAGTCACAAACAGTTCTTCACCACCACATTCCATACTTCTACCCATTTTCAAGAATGAAAATAAAAACAGAGTAAAATATAAATACAATGAGTCAAACTTTTTGCACTTACCATGCCATGGACATAAAAATATTTGGAAACAGGAGCCACCAGTACCAGTCTCCCTTTTCAGAGAACACTGCCATAAGAAGACCAACTAGGATCCCATTGTAGCCATACAATCCTGCAGCAATGGCTCCCCTACAAAACAGATTCATGCAGTAAAGAGGCCCATGAAAATGTATTTCTTATACAAAATACACTGAGGAGCCAAAACATTATGACCACTTCACTAATATGCTCTACCTCCTCCATGTGAAGCCAAACAGTTCCAACTCTCTAATGTGTGGATTCTATGAGACCTCTAGAGATGTTCTGTGGTGTCTGACACCAGAACATTGGCAGCAGATACTCTTGCTCCTGTAAGTTACAAGCTAGATCTACTGTGGATCACACTTGTTCCAACACATTCCACAGATGCTCAAGTGGATTGAAATCTGGGGAGTTTGGAGGCTACAGAGACACCTTTAAACATTTCATCATGTTCAAATTTCTGCAGTGCTTCACAGCCCATGCCACCCTAGCCATGCAAGAGTGCACATGGGCTACAAAGATGTTAAAATATGTGGTATGCATCAAATTAATGTCCACATGAATTCCTGTATCCAGGGTTCCCTGGAAGAACATTGGCCTAAGCATCAAACTCCCTTCACTGGCTTGTCTTCTTCCTACAGTACATTGCATCCTGGTGCCTTCTGTTCTACAAGTCAAAAACAAATGATGCAACAGAATTCATGATTCATTGGAGACTTTCTTCCATTGATCCAAGGTATAGTCCCAATGCCAACGCACCCATTGTAGGCTCTTTTAATAGTGGACTGGGTTTAGCATGGGCACTCTGACTGGCCTGCAGCTATCCAGTTCTATACATAGCAGAGTTTGATTTACTGCATGTCATGACACCTTACTGCTATAGCCATCATTAAAATTAGCTGTGATTTGTGCAACAGTAGCTCCTCTGTTGGTCTGTACTAGACAGAATAGCCTTGCATTGATGAGTCTTGGAGGTCCAACACCATGAAAGCAGTTTGTGGTTTTCCCTCCTTAGACAAGTGTAGGTTTGTACTCACCATGGCTAACTGAGAGCACGCCACAAGCCTTGCCATTTCAGAAATACTCTGAATAAGTCATCTGACCAAAACAATTTTGCCCTTATCAATGTCACCTAGGTCTTTACACCAGCTCATATCTTCTGCATTCAATGTGTTGACTACAAGTACCGAATGTCAGCCTCTCATTTAAGATATCGCTAACCTTGACAAAGTTATAAGAGAGCCAGTGGCATTTGTTTCATTTGGCAGTACTCATAATGTTTTGGCTCATTTTTGAATATATTAAATACATATTAAGCTGTTCAGTTATTATATATTGTGACAATGACCTAAATGTCCAGAGCCTTATGTCTAGCCAGACAAAGTATAGTTAAATATCTTCAGGAATTAGAAGTAAAATATAAGTATCTGAGGAAAACGAAGCAAACATGGGGAGAATCTGAAAATTCTCTTGGACAGTTATTTGGGTCGGGATTTAACTTCCCTGGAGATGTAAGGTAGGTACCTTTTTTTTCTAATCAAATGAATAGACTACCAGGATTGGGCTTCACCACACATTGGATGGTTTGAGAATATATTGTACTATAATGTAAAATTAATAAAAACAGCTAACTATGAAGAACATACCTGTTTTGCTGGAGAATAAGGGCAGAGATTGTTGCAAACATGGTCCCCACAAATCCATTTAGTGCCCACCAAGGGTTCTGTAAAATTAGTCCAGCAAATATAATAAGACCACTCAAAGGATTGTTAACAAACATCACTTGGGCAGCACCCCTCAGAATCCAGTCAAAAAACTGAAATACCACATACTTTCCTGAAACAAAAACACAAATGGTTAAAATTAAAACGTTACAAGGTATTAAGGAATAAAAGAGTAACAGAGTAAAGTATTAGTATAGATAGCGTAACTGTCGTCAGGGATTGTCTGGCATCCCGACCAGGTCAAGAAGTGATCCCTTGCAGGAAGGGAGGCCAGAAGGATCAAGGGATCGGAGGAGCAGGCTTTACCAGCACCTATACTTCCTTGATACACTGGAGGGAAGCATTCTTGTGTCGGTGCCCCAACATTTTCAACTCGCAGGCCTGCTGGGAGGTGTAGTCCCATGCTACAGCCCTGTGGTGTACCATGCCTACAAACCAGGGGGAGCTGCAAGGAGAAACCATCCCTGCAGTTATAGAGACTTCCACCTGACCCGGAAGTACTTTCATCGGATTATAAGCAGACACCAGAAGTACCCCCGATATCCGGGTTAAACAGGACCACCCTGCCTCACTTCAAGAGAGTCAAAGTCGGGAAGCAGAGGACAACACTTACAAGAGAAATAGGAGTTGGGAGAAGAAGAGAGAAAAGGAAGGATTCACCATCCATTTACGTTATGTATTGTTCAGAAGGTGTTTGGAAGAATAAAATCCATTACTTGAACCAGTGACTGTGTGTGCGTGTCAGTTGTGTCTGGGGTTTGGGGCTCGATAACACCCCTGTTTTCCTCAACAGTCATTACTGACACCTGTGATGTACTACAATATGACTTAGGTTGGGATTACACTTAGAATCAACCTGCCTAAAGAAACAGGGTGGTTCACCAATACAAGAAAAGTGTGATGCCTGGTTGGGAAGTTAATAATGACTTATAATGTGCCAAAAATTATGTTTTTTCCATAGTTTCAAAGTTTGTGCCATATTGCTGGTATTAAAAGCACATCTGATCTTTCAACCATGTTAACACTGTCAAAGCAGAATGTCAAACTGACAATGATAAAAAAATTAAGCAGAACACCCCATAGAATACAAAACCACTAAACATATCCTCCAAAAATGTCACCAAAATTAGTTAACAACATTACAGACACAGTCACTGATGCATACAATAATTCATGAAAACAGAATTGGAAAATGTTCTTTTTTGAATAGAGAGGCTACTCTCATCTTGGTCTGTCTGACGTCTGTATATTTAATCTGAAGCAGTCTTTTGCAGGATTTATTCATGGGTGAAGTGAGCTTTCTAGCTAGTGACCATATTAACGCAGCACAAGAGTGCTCTTTACAGTTCATGAATTTATTGGTCCTACCATGACAATGATGTTTGATTAGACTTGCACTTGCACTGATGAACTTAGCAAGAAACACAGGGCAAAATCATAACTAATACCAAGCCTGCATAAGTTACCATAGTAAGAAATCAGTTACATCTAAAATGTGGTACAAATAAAGGTTTTTATGTTATAAACCCCTACATTGGAATATCTTGTCACCTTAACACTGCATAGTGCAGACTCGACCCTTTATGCAACCCTAGGCAAAGCTGTAAACAGAATACAAATTTAAACAGTGAATAATAATAGTAATAATGATACTAATAATTAAAACTAATAACTAATTAAAAATAAAAAGTGCTGAAATTCAAAACGACTTTATTCTTGACTTTGTGTTTGAGAACTTACAATTTCTTTTAAATCCATTATTTGGGCTGGTTCAGTCTCCACTGATGAGATTTCTGAGAATTATATGAATTATAAAGGGCACACATACACACATACATTGTATATATCGTGGCGGACGGCTGGCAGCTTATCCCGGCTGGGACACCCCTGAAATGGAAGGATGGGGGAAAGCAGTTTTTCAGGACACTGCCTCCCCCAAAATGCTAGATGGCAGGTCCCCTAGAGTGTAGCGGTGCCCCAGACTCCCGCAGGGCATCCTAGGACTTGGAGTCCAGTTTCTCAGCCCTGTTGGGTGTCGTGGTTGCTGACAGGGGGAGCTGTGAAAGGACCTAGGGAGTCATGCTTCCCTTGCAGCCCGGAAGTGCTTGGAAGTCATGAGGACAGAAGCCCCACAGTACTTCCGGGCTGATTAAAGAGTTGGGATTCTCCATCTGACCCGGAAGTGCTGGCAAGTCACGTGGGCAGAAGAGCAGGAGCACTTCCGGGTCAAGGACTATAAAAAGGACTACTGGAGACCCAGCAAGTGAGCTGGAGTTGGAAGGGAGTGTGACAGAACTTACTGGGAGGTGGAGGAGAGTATTGCATTGATTTATTGATTATTTATTGTATTTATGGTGGATGTGGTGCTTGAAAGGCACTGTGAATAAGAAAAAAGAATAAAAAGAACTTCTTCATGCTTTTATCCTGTGTCTGCGTATCTGTCTGTTGGGTCTAATGGGACGACAGCGACCCCTGGTGTTCACAATATATATAAGGGTGGTCCAAAAAAAAAGTAAGTTCTCCACAAGGCTAGTTGCATTCTTTACAAAATGTACAACAAAGACACACAAGTTAAATAAAAAAAAAGAGTTCACTCCATTTGGCAGTCTTTGTGTCATGTAAACTGTTCCACAGTTGTATGTCTACAACATTCGTTTTTAGTGAAGCTAGACATTATTTTGTGGTTTATTATAACTAATCAAACAATAAATAATTTCTGTTATTTGTCCATTGTTTGTATGTCATTATACTTTTTTATTCCACTTTCATCTCTGTCACTCATTACTGTCATGTATAATGACAGTTCATAATATTAGTTGAAGATTGGGCCATTTGCTCACTGTTCTGGTGGTGTCTTGAGAAGCAAGTGAGACCTTTCTTTGTCTTTTACCATAGGGACATCAAAGAAGGATGTTGTTCTTAATGTTAACTGATCCTCCAACTTCAACTGTTCAAATTCACTTGTCAGCTTCTCATATAATGTAAATTTCCTTTGTTTCTGCTGAGACTCAGTCATCAAAAAAGGCTAAAATAGACACTTCTACTTACTACTGGAATTCTCTTGAAACTGTTACTTAATGGTAGAATGCTCTGGGAATTCTACTTTAGTACTAATTCTCTGTTTCATTTTTTATATTGTTTACTAATCACTTCGCCAGCTACAGTATGAGCCCCATGCAAGAGTACATATGTATTGTGGACACCAGAGGGTTACTCCAGCTCCCCAAACACTTAACACAAGTAAGCTTGCACACAAATTAAAAGACAAGAGTCTTTATTGTGGGATGCTCTTCCTCAAGTAAGCATTTCCCACGCTGCCACCACCACACAATACAGCACACAGTTACAATAAAGCACCGTTCTTCTTCTCTATGTCACTGCCTCCTCTACTCCTCCTCGCAAATTTTGTCCACCTTCTCCCGACTCTGGCTCCTAGAACTGAGGCAGGCAGCTCCTTTCATCTACTACCTGGAAGTAATTCCAGTGTTCTGCACACGTGGTCCAAAAGCAGTTCCAGGTGAGGTGGAAGCCCCATGAAGTAGGCCTTGCCAGTGCCTGCAGCACTCCTGGCATCACTGGAACCCGGGGGGGGGGGGGTTTGTTTGCCATCTAGCTATCTGGGGGAGATAATGCCCTGTGCATGAAAATGTTCAGAATGGACAAACCTCTAAATGTTTCACAATCAGGCCAAAATTTCACAGGTAAGTGAGTTATCCCAAATGGACAAAAAGAAGCTTTTGTGGAGAAATGATTCTACAACCTTGTAGTTATCAAAGTTAATGAAGGGTCAAAAATCAATATAAATGTTGGGGCAGTATGGATTCTTTAGTTAATACATATGATCTTTTACAAATTATTACAAGTGTATATTAAAATGAAGTGGTAGCAATGAATTATTAAAACATAACAAAAAGAACTAAAGGTAATTCAAGGGTTAACTAAATAAAGTCTAAAGCTTGAGCATGTGAGGTCCGTCTCACCTTTGAGAAACCAGCACCCCTCTAGAAAGTGAGGATAAACTAATGGGAAAGCCAGAACACCTCTCCTATAAAGTGGCACTAAGATAAATAGGAGAGTCTACAAAACACCCCAATCAACAAGGCGGCATTCAGATAAGTTGACAGGAGTCAGGAAATACTGGTGACGCTAGTTGATTGGATGGAATAATAAAGTTCTGCATATTAAGAGTCAGATGACGTCATGTATTAGATGAAGTAATTGTAAAGAAAAGTATAATGAACTGTACTATTGATTGCTCACTTCATTAGCCTGAGACATGATCAGTGTAAATCAAGAAACAGTCTGCTTTCTCATCTGAGCTTCGTGACTGCCTTTTTTGAAGATAGAGGAAAGTTTTTTCGACAACTCTGCCAAACCAACTTTCCCTGTTTACTTATTAATTGATAATAAAACTCGATGGCACGAATACAAACAAAAATGTTGCTCTCTGATGTTCTAACAAATAAATTTCTGCCTATCAAGGCTTCTTTATAAGTGGCGTTCTGGACTTGAAGGAACTCTGTCTCTGCTACTCTCTGGTCAACGAGTGATGCATCCTTCCAGGTGGCTGGACTTTAATGGTCCTGGGACCGGATGGGGCAGAGTCAATTACCCTCACTGGGCAGTTTCTCAGCACTGTGGAGGCAAAGGAAGACAATACAGTTAGCTGTACCACCTCCTCTCAGCCTGATGTTGTATTACATACCTGGGAGGAACCTGGAATGTGACCATCTGACACGCATGGATGACAATATATATTGTCATGCATGTGCTCATGGGAAACAGCTTGAAGGCTTGAATGACAGCAATTCTCCACTGAGACAGGAGGTGGCACTATGTACTAACAACCTCTCTTCTTCCCCTTTTGTAAAAAAGGATGATTGATCCCTGACATCACATCAGGAGTTGATCACCTGGACCAGCCTCTTCCTCCCAGAATGCCTTAAGTATGGAAGAGCCACTATCACAAATAGCCTTAGGCAGAAGTCGGGACAACTCGATTTAGCATTATAACATGCACTGTCTTTATATTTATTATTGAGAATTATACAGGGTTGGCTGCAAGGTGCCCGAAAACTCCAACCTTGTCCTGTGGTAACTTTTACTATCTTATACATAAATGTATAAATAATCTATGCGTGGAAATGTGTGTGTGTGTCTGTCTCTCTGGCCTGGAAGTGAGAGGTGGAGTCGGGGTAAGGGCTCCACCTCCGAGGATGCACAAGAGAGGCCAGCATGTCGGCAAAACGAAACCCCAAAGAAAGAGTCACTAGCTTAGCCACTAATACAGAAGCGATGTGAGCACGTTGGCAAAACGATATCCCTTTTACTTTTCCTCCCGCTGCTAATACACAAGCGAGGCAAGCACATCAGCAAACTGAAACCTCCTAGGAGAGAGATGCCCAGAGTAGTTCCTTTTAATAACCTCACATCTCTACAGTTCAATTTTGTTTCTGACAATTTCAATAGTTTCTAGGACCCTGTGCTTGAACCCTCCGATCAAACGCCAGACACCAGGTAAAAGTCCAAATTTGATATTTATTAGGATTATAACGTGCACAAAGCACCCTCCTTTCCACAATACTCATAAACAATCACAATAATACAATAAATCAATCCTCCACTCTCCCAGACGTGTTGCCACCCTTCCACCCAGCTCAGTTCGACGTCTGGGATCTCCCATAGTCCTTTTATAGTCCTTGACACGGAAGTGTTTCGCTCTCTTTGCCCATGTGACTTGGAACACTTCCGTGTCAGATAAAAACTCTCCTTCTTCATCCCGGAAGGACGTCATTCCTCCTGTTGTTGTGACTAAGACGTACTTCCGGGTTATAGGGCACGTAAGAGTCTCTGGGCCTCCCTGCAGCATCCTCTAGCGGCCCCCATGGTATCCAGCAGGGCTGTGGATAAAAACTCCATTGTTCAGGACACCCTGATGGCCTTTGGGGCACCTTCATGTTGCAGGGAGAGCTCCACCTGGCGGTCTGGGGTATTGGCCGGGATGAACGGCCGGCCATATATTACAATATATATATATATATGTATTCATGTATAAAACCCACAAATGACTGCTACATTGTTTGATTTCGTATAATTTTCTCAAATTATTCAAGTTAGTAGTAACATATAATAACAGTTGTTATGGTCTGGCTTATGCATTTCATTTTTTCCAACCAGTTCAGCGATCAGGCAGAAATCCAGCCTTGGAGTGTGTTTAATCTTTAAGACCACTGGTAAAGGGACTTGTGTAGCTCATCAGATGTTAACACCCAACATTGCAAGTGTGCGAAAATTAGATAAAACAATATAATAGGATTAAATGGAGTCACACAGTTGAATGAGTCAGAGTGTTCTCTCTTGTTTAATAAAAATGCCACCACTCCCCAAATTTTGTGACCCTAGGCAACCACCCCCTTTTTGATTTACTGCGTACTTTAAACAGTGGAACCGGAATATCAAGTGAAATGCATTTCAGGGCTGAAACACTATAATGTGTTTCCTATTACATTTGTCAATAAATAGTTTATTTGTTATAGTTTTATTGATTTTATAATAAAGTGCACATTTTTAGAATGTTTGGAGCATTTTATTGCAAAACCACTGTAAGGTTTATGTAGGTTTAGGGCTCCATTTTAATTACTTTTGGCAGATTGGGTGGCTGTGGGCTAAAAATAGTCCATAGATTATCAGGTAAGGTGACCAGAACTGTATTAATTGTTTATTTCACCCAATATATGAAAAGAGACAATGGCAGAATAGTGGAAAGTATACCCAGAATTGAACTGGCACTCCTACTGGGTTTGGTTTCTCCCTTATGCAGAGCATTCCTTGGATGAGCTGTGGTTTCTCGTGCCCTCATACAATTGGATTACATGGTTTTCCTTACAAGAGAGATGAACAGATTTGCACTGGATTTAATTAAAAGATGCATTTTTAAAAGGAACATTGAAAGTGCACCATTACTGTGTTACCAAACTAATATTTCAAATTCACTTGATATTTCAACACTACCATTATACTGTAAATAAGGCAACCTAAATTTTCCTCCCAGCATATCTTCTGCCATCTTTTGCAGTTCTTGTTTTTGCACTGACATGAATTAGGAGGTGTGCACACAAAGGTTGCAATTACCAGACTCATTTTTTTCAATTTTGTCAACTTAAGACTGTTTAATAAATTTCTTTTCAATTTGACTGTCATTTTAATACAAAATAAGATTTATTCTAACATTAATGTTTTCATCAATGACGTCCAATAAAATTACCAAGAGAGAAACTGCTGTAGAATTATTGTAGAGTAGGGGTAGTCAATTATGATTTAAGGAGGTCCAGAGAGAGAAAATTTCCTCATGTACAGGTCCACAGCATCATCATGTTTAAGTTGCATTATAATTTAATTATACATTACAATTAATTTATATATATTGAAGTAGCATTGCCATTGTATCAACATCTGCACAGTGTGAAGTCAATGACTCAAATCAAACGGAGAAAGCTATAATTTAATGCCATTTCAACAATATTTATTTTTAGTGCAACTCTGGACTCTGGAGGGCTACACACAATAATAAATAAGAAATAAAATAAGAAAAAATAAATAACAAAAGTAAATGCAAGGTAAATTTGACATTCAACTGAGAATTATAAATAATAAGTACTTTAATAATAATAATAATAATAATAACAAGTTTTAACATTTCAACAAAAAAAAGACTTGGACTCACATGAGTTTTTAATATGTGCACAACTGAACAGGCTTAACCAGTTTCACAGTAAATCTGAAGATCTTTAAATAACCGAACGTATCTTCCCCTCTTTCTTTCCCTCATATCTCACTGCCTACTTTCTCTTGTTCAGTGAGAGAATTGAGCTCTTGCTTGGTCTGTCAGGATTTTAAATCTGGGCTGGAATGGTGTTAGTGCCATCCTCATGCATGTATGAAGATTGTCATTACTGAATGTTTTTTTGTGACGTCCCAAAATCCACACATCTCTGAGGGAACACTCGTCAGCGAGTTGTTGGCCAGTAAATGAATGTGTTAAAATCCTCGTTAGTTGGCTTTAAGATTGCTTATTTTCTGTAGCCTAACTGTCAAATTTAGTGGGTAACTTTTCTCAAATGTAATTTTGTGCTTAGTTTCATTGTGGTGTTTTACATTCCCACTTTTAACCACAGCCACCGTCTCAGAGCAGATGAGCCAAAGCGGTTTCGAGATTCACACGTGAAGTATGAACATAAATGCCTCGGTCCATTCCGGATTAAAAGCCTGGTTTTCGGTCAAGCTTACACCATTTAGCTTAAGCCACGCCACATTGACTCACTATTTCGCCGCTTTTCTCTCTCTTGTCTTCTCACTTCTTTATATTTTTCTCTCCATGTCACTGCCGCTGCCACAAGAGTGCAGGTTTTCCACGCCTCTATTCAGTGAAGGTCGGCCCTACTCTGCCTGCGATTGGCTAACATTCTTGAATTCACTTTGACTAATCTCAGTCTTCACGCTTAAACCCAACCAACTCGAACCCACAAAGGCAAGAAGTAGTGGCCAATCAGAGACACGTAGACAGTCCCTTTCACTGAGTAGCGGTATAGAAACACTGTCAGAAAAGGCAGTCACCAAAACTAAATAAAACTCAATGATATGTCTGTTCCGGGTCTGGGTCTGGACAGAACAGAGTCTGGGTCCGGACCTGGACCTCGGTCCGCCTATTAGTGACCTGTGTTGTAGAGTTTTGACTGCTTATTTTGTACTATCTACATTTCAATGTAATTCTTATTTTATGAAAGGTAAAACGTCTTCAGAAAGTATTCAGACCGCTTCATGTTTTATAAATGTTATGTGGCAGCCTTATGCTAAAATCATTAAAATTAATTTTTTCCTTCATCAAGCAACACTTAATACTCCAGGGGGGTATTTTTCGTACGTTGCTTAAATCATCCGAGATCAGGTGCCTCATCTTGGATAAGTTAATGCCGGTGACACTCATCCGGGATAGGTCGGTTTTTCAAACACAGCCATGTATTAGATTAGTCAAGCTGGATCTAATCATAAGAGATGAATGCGCACGCCCGCGCTGAGTGAAAAGCCCATATATATTGAGTCTAGAAAACATGATCAGCAAGTCTTTGATAGGTTGTAACAAAATGACGAAAGAAAAGGCGCATTTTTTATTTTCACACACGCGGCACAAGACCTTTTATTCGAAGGACATGAAGAATTTCAAGATTTAATATGCACAAGGAGTAACACTGCAAAAACAGTCCAGACCAGAAAAGACGGCTGGCAAAAAGTGGCCGACAAATTAAATGCTAAGTAGTGTGCATTGTACTTACTGAAAGCAGTGTTTCATTTCCTATGTGTCAGATTAATTATTATTTAATATGTCATAATTCCATATCAAACGTGAGCACAAGGAGAACATGGGAACAGGTTAAAGTGAAGTACAAGAATATAATATTGGTATATAACTATTTAAAGAATTGTTGACATAAATAATCATATATAATATAAAAAACATTAATTCTAAAGCTAATAAGAAGGCAGACAAGCAAAAAACAGGTGGAGGTCCACGTGGTCCAGATCTAACCCGTGCAGAAGAGTTGGCTATCCAGCAAAATGCCCATTCCAGGGCAAAGCTCCTCCTCAGAACCAGTGGCAGGATGCAGTGGTAACTTAATTTCAGGTAAAGGATGGTCATTGCATATATTTGTCATCAATGTGTGGCATAGGTATGTTCCATATAGCCCTCTTTTGTTGGGTCAGTTGCAGGGAATGTCATATCCCTAGAACCTGTGTCTGACCAGCGAGATATTGACGAAGGTCAAATATTTGATGAAGACACTGTGTCTGATTATTCGGATCTGTGTACAGTCCAGTGCCCCAATCACATTTGGAAATCCTGGGTAATGAGAATGTTAGACTGATTGTGAGATTCTTCATGGAACTGTGGGTGTTTTTGCCTGTGTGTTGCCTACCTGCAATGACATGAAACACCTCTTTTATTGTCTGCACACGCAGGTGTCCAGGAAACACAATGAAAACCCAAAGGAAATATTTCAGAGCCAAACAGACTTTACGAATTGCCTGCAAACTGCACTTTTACATAGATTTTCCTCATGGCCTACAGTACAGGTGCTGGTCATAAAATTAGAATATCATGACAAAGTTGATTTATTTCAGTAATTCCATTCAAAAAGTGAAACTTGTATATTAGATTCATTCATTACACACAGACTGATGTATTTCAAATGCTTATTTCTTTTAATTTTGATGATTATAACTGACAACTAATGAAAGCCCCAAAATCAGTATCTCGGAAAATTAGAATATTGCGAAAAGGTTCAATATTGAAGACACCTGGTGCCACACTCTAATCAGCTAATTAACTCAAAACACCTGCAAAAGCCTTTAAATGGTCTCTCAGTCTAGTTCTGTAGGCTACACAATCATGGGGAAGACTGCTGACTTGACAGTTGTCCAAAAGACGACCATTGACACCTTGCACAAGGAGGGCAAGACACAAAAGGTCATTGCTAAAGAGGCCAGCTGTTCACAGAGCTCTGTGTCCAAGCACATTAATAGAGAGGTGAAGGGAAGGACAAGATGTGGTAGAAAAAAGTGTACAAGCAATAGGGATAACCGCACCCTGGAGAGGATTGTGAAACAAAACCCATTCAAAAATGTGGGGGAGATCCACAAAGAGTTGACTACAGCTGGAGTCAGTGCTTCAAGAACCACCACGCACAGACGTATGCAAGACATGGGTTTCAGCTGTCGCATTCCTTGTGTCAAGCCACTCTTGAACAAGAGACAGCGTCAGAAGCGTCTCGCCTTTGGACTGCTGCTGAGTGATCCAAAGTTATGTTCTCTGATGAAAGTAAATGTTGCATTTCCTTTGAATATCAAGGTCCCAGAGTCTGGGGGAAGAGAGGAGAGGCACAGAATCCACGTTGCGTGAGGTCCAGTGTAAAGTTTCCACAGTCAGTGATGGTTTGGGGTGCCATGTCATCTGCTGGTGTTGGTCCATTGTGTTTTCTGAGGTCCAAGGTCAACGCAGCCGTGTACCAGGAAGTTTTAGAGCACTTCATGCTTCCTGCTGCTGATGAACATTATAGAGATGCAGATTTCAATTTCCAACAGGACCTGGCACCTGCACACAGTGCCAAAGCTACCAGTACCTGGTTTAAGGACCATGGTATCCCTGTTCTTGATTGGCCAGCAAACTCGCCTGACCTTAACCCCATAGAAAATCTATGGGGTATTGTGAAGAGGAAGATGCAATACGCCAGACCCAACAATTCAGAAGAGCTGAAGGCCACTATCAGAGCAACATGGGCTCTCATAACACCTGAGCAGTGCCACAGACTGATCGACTCCATGCCACGCCGCATTGCTGCCGTAATCCAGGCCAAAGGAGCCCCAACTAAATATTGAGTGCTGTACATGCTCATACTTTTCATGTTCATACCTTTCAGTTGGCCAATATTTCTAAAAATCCTTTTTTTGCATTGGTCTTAATTGATATTCTAATTTTCTGAGATACTGAATTTGGGACTTTCATTAGTTGTCAGTTATAATCATCAAAATTAAAAGAAATAAACATTTGAAATACATCAGTCTGTGTGTAATGAATGAATCTAATATACAAGTTTCACTTTTTGAATGGAATTACTGAAATAAATCAACTTTCAACTGATATTCTAATTTTATGACCAGCACCTGTATATAAAAAAAGTGCAGCTTGCAAAAAACCTCAAAGCAATGCATACTGTCTGTGTGGTTGTGAGAGCCCGACTTCGCCGAGTTTGACTTCTAATATAAGGTGCTAATAAATCTTTGAGGTACAATATTCCCCCTTGGCTATAGTGGTATTTTTCGAAAAGAATTTCTTCCGGGAGCAATAAAGGATCTTGCCGATCGCGCAAAACCCTCTCTATATGAAATTCTCTTCTTATAATTTGCGCACCGATATCAATTGGTCGCTCATTCATGAACGGTGAAGCCATGACTGAATGAATTTCATGCATTGACACTGATTAAGTGTGTGAGCTAATCCTTGTTTACATAGAACACACCTGCTCCGAGCAGGTTTGAGGATGTGGACATGTTGCTATGACAACACATCCAGCAAGAGTTTCGAAAAACCGACAGATCCAGGATCAGGCCAAATCGTCAACAATTACATCCGGCTAAACGAGTAATCCACGTACAAAAAATACCCCCCTGGGCTCCGGCTTGGCCACTCTTTTGTTGTGATTGCTTTCTTCTTAGGGTCCTAGTCCTGTTGGAAGGTGAGCCATCGGCCCAGCCTGAGGTCCAGTGCACTCTGGAGCAGGTTTTCATTAAGATATCTCTTTACTTTGTTCCATTCAGCTTTAACTCAACCCTGAATAGTCTCCCAGTCCCTGCTGCTGCTGCTGAAAAACAACCCCACATAATGTTGCTGACACCTCCATTCTTCACTGTTGAAATGGAACTGTACAGATGATAAGTGATGTCTGGTTTTCTCCAGACATGATGCTAATCTTGATTTCATGAAACCCAAGAATTTTGTTTCTCACACTCTGAGAGTTCTTTAGGTGGCCTTTTGCAAACATTAAATGGGTTGTTTGGCCACTCAATCAAGTCTAAATTAATGGAGTGTTGCAAAGGTGGTTGTCCTGGAAGTTTCTCCACTCTCCACACAGGTTCTCTAGAACTTAGCCAGAGTGGCTATCTGCTGCTTGGTCATGTCTCTTACTAAAGTTGCATTTTTTTCCAAATTTCTTGCATGTAAGAATCATGGAGGCCACTGTCCTCTTGGGAACCTTCAATGCTGCAGATTAGTGAAGTGCTACAGTGGTGCTCGTCCTTCTGGAGGTTTCTCCACTCTCCACAAAGGTTCTCTAGAGCCTTTCCATAGTCACCACTAAAGCTCTTCTCCCCCAATTGATCAGCTCCAGGATGAGTCCTGAGTTTTCCAAATTTCTTTCATGTACAAATTACAGAGGTCACTGTGTTCTTAGGAACTGTCAAGGCTGCAGGAATTTTCTGTACCTTTCTTCAGATCTGTGCCTTGTCACAATGATATCTCTAAGCTCTGCAGAAGATTCTTTCAGTCTCATGAATTGCTTATTGATCTGACACACATTGTCAATTATGGGACCTTCTCTAGACAGGTATGTGCCTTTCCTAATCATGTGCAATCAATTGAATTGACCACAAGGGGATTCCAAACATGGTGTGGAAACATCTCAACAATGATAAATAGATTGGGAATAACCTGAGCTAAATTTCAAGTGTCATATGAAAAGGTCTGACTACCTTGGTAAATGTGATATTTCAGTTTTGTATTTATAATTAATCTGCAAAAAATTCTACAATCCTGTTTTTGCTTGGTCATTTTGGAGCACTGAGTGTGCCTAATCTGGGAAAAATGAATCTAAACGATTTTAACATAAGTCCATAACACACTGTTAAAAATGTGAAGGGGTCTGAACACTTCTTGAAGGTACTATATGTGCTCACTTTTTTTGGCACTCAGCAACGGAAAAGCACTGCTTCAGCATTCCTTCCATCCCAGCCTATTTAGTTTTGCACTCCATTTTTCTCTCTTGTCTCATTTATCTGCTCATTCTTGCTCATACAGTTTTTCAGACATACATAAATTATCTGTATTTTAATCTTATATTTTGACAGTACACCACAAAACGCCCCAAGGTAACACTGCTCTCTGACATAATCTCTGTCTTTTAATCTCTTACATAATTAGTATACTGGTAGTATTATGATTATTCCGGTACTCTGTCTAAATGGAGTAGTTAGTTCTTAACTTTATTATTAATACCATTCAGTCTATTGAAGAAGCTCATAGGGTATGGTGTTCCAGAAGTTTTCATTCTTACAGATAAAGTGACAAAATACTAAAAGGTGTCAGAGGCACATCTGTCACTATTGTCAGGGGTGACACACCTAGTGGGTGTTGTGGGAGTTATTGAAAGCAGAGTGAAATTACTTAGAAGCACCCATAAGTTAATTTATGGCATCCAGGTGAAAGATGAGGAAGTGTTTAAGAGAAGCAAAATGTCACCATCGTGTGCAGCTTTTGGTACATGCCCAGCACAGGAAAAACTGACCTTCTGGACACAGAACTTGAGAAGCACCTGGAAATTGAATTTCATCTGCTTACAGCAGAGGTCTGTGTGTTATGACATAGCCTAGGAAACCTATGAACACACAGGATTACCTGCTCCTTCAACTTAACTTGCAACAGAAATCAAAAGACTTTAAATCTGATCATAAATTATAGTTTTAATAAATCAATTAAATAATAAGCTAGAAATTAAACTTGTATTGCCACAGTGTGCATGACTAACAACAGGTCAGTCCTACGCGGTGAGGAGAAGTAGCCAAAAACTACAACTCTTCTGCACAGTGCTTTTGTTTTCTCCACCTCACCACCAGATGAGGAAAAGACCCCTGATCTTTCAAACCCACAATATTGTAAAATGCAATTATTTTATGTACCCTACTAGCATGTGTAATTTCTGTCATCACTGTTATTTTTGAATATTTAATAAACAAAAATGTCTGTCTTTGATAAACAAAATAAGCAAAAATGAAAAAGTTCTTCACATGACCCTACTCAGGATATGCAGGTTTGAAAATGGAGAGATGGATAAAAAAATCTCATTCAAAAAACCTAATTATACAAAAAAATTTGGATGTGAGCATTTCTTCTATAAAATTTCAGTAATTATTTACCACTCTGATGCTGATCTTTCTGATCATAAAATATGTCATTATGATAGCATCTGACGAGAAGAATTCATAATTAATTGCAGAATTATGGTATTTGAGGGATCCACTAGTGTACTTCTTTCTCTTGCACGATTTGACTCAAAAACTAATCAGCACATTATCATTTCATAACAGGCG
The DNA here is from genome assembly GCF_900747795.2 of Erpetoichthys calabaricus. Taxonomy (NCBI): domain Eukaryota; kingdom Metazoa; phylum Chordata; class Cladistia; order Polypteriformes; family Polypteridae; genus Erpetoichthys; species Erpetoichthys calabaricus. The sequence continues at coordinate 174,759,656 of NC_041400.2, read as the reverse complement.
TAAGTTTTGAGTTTGGTATTTTTCCATCCAGCCATTTTAGCTCTAGACCGTCCTCAAGAAACTGACACACAGACACACACGCAGACAAACAGACACACACCCATCATTGAGATACTGATAATTTGGTATCAGGGGACCCTAAAATGTTGTGATCCATCTAAATCGTGGATCTAAAGCTTTTTCTTCCCGCCATACACAATGGGTAATGGTGGGGGGGGGGGGTTGGTGCAAAGCAAAAATGAATATACAGAAAGAAGATTTATGAGGATGAAGAAGTATGAGGGAAACAGCATCTAATATCTAATTTGTGGACATGACAACAATCTCCCCCTGGATGTCAACAAAACAAAGTAAGACATTGTTGACTTCAAGAAGAACAAAGAAACCAGGGGCCACCAGGGGGTGCTCCAACTCCTCAAACACCCAGGACAAATAGATTTGGATACAAGTTACCATAATCAATGGCTTTTTTTCAGTGTGAAACTCTTCAAGGAAGAGTTTCCCACAGTACCAAGCACAATACAAAGCACACAGCAATTCTTTGTCTCTTCTACTCTTTCTTTCTTAATCTCTCTCTGCCTCCTCTTCCCTCTCTTTCTTAATCTCTCTGCCTCCTCTGTTTCTCTCCGCAAGCTTTATCCACCTCCTCCCAACTTTAGCCCCAGAGTTGTGGCAGGCAGTTCCTTTTATGTTACTCCCAGAAGCACTCCTGGTGTTCCAAAGCTGTGGTTCAAAAATACTTCTGGATGAGGTGAGAGCTCGACAAAGTAGGGCTCCCCCAGACCCTGCAGAACCCCTTGATGGTTGAGTCAAAGAACTCCAGTTCCTATGATGCCCTGTGGGAATCTGAGGCACTGCCTCAACCCACGGGGGTTGCCATCTAGCGACCCGGGGCAAACAATGCCCTGTGCATGCAGTCTCTCCATGTCCTTCATGTAAACAGCTCCCCCATCCAGATAGTTATCAAATCGATTCCAGTACATACAGAAATGTACTGACAGTACTCCATCATTATACACAGAACTGAGATATGGTGTCCCGCAGGGCTCAGTACTGGGACCTTTACTGTTTTCATTTTACATGCTTCCACTGGGATCTATCTTTAGAAAAGATAAAACTAGTTAGTTGTGTTAGTGAATTAAAGGAATGGATGGATGAGAACTACTTGTCTTTAAACACTGATAAAACAGAGATGTTAATTATTGGAGGGAATGACGCTGATCGCAACAATATTTTGTCATCATTTAACTCAGGTGGAATCACTATTAATTTTACTGAATCAGCCCGCAATCTAGGAGTTATCTTTGACTCTAAGATGTCATTTAAAGCGCATGTTACAAAACTGCCTAAATCATGTTTCTTCCATTTTAAAAATGTTGGGAAATTAAGGCATTTTCTAAATAAACATGATTCTGATAAATAAATTTATGCATTTACTTCTAGTAGCATTGACTACCACAATTCGATGTTCACTGGATGTTCAAACTGTTCTTTATACAGCTTCCAGTTAATCCAAAATGCTGCTGCAAGAATTATTACAAGAACAAGAAAATATGAACACATACTGTAACTCCAGTTCTTAAATCCTTACACTGGCTCCAGGTTAAGTTTAGGGCAGATTTCAAAATCCTCTGTTTAACATATAAAGCCGTAAATGGCCAAGGTCCGGCTTATTTATCTGATTTTGTCATGATTTACAAACCAGAACACACATTAAGATATGGTTCCAAGGATTAATAAAGTAACAGTGGGATGTTGAGCTTTTAGTTACTTGGGCCCCTAAACTGTGGAATGGTCTGCCTGCTACTATAAGAGATGCCCCTTCGATCTCAGCTTTCACATTCTGACAGAAGACTCACTACTTCAGTTTAGCATACCCTGACTAGAGCTGCTGATTAACTGTACAGACTGCATCTCTATTGTTAGTCATTAGCACTTAAACATACGTAATATGATAGTTATAATTTGTTACTAACCCTCACCTATTCTGTTTCTTTTCTTTGTACTTAAATGTGGCACTTGGTTCCACTGCCTGACTGCCAAGTTGATTTGCCTGCCTAAGTTAAAGTTATCTCTGATGTAGGATTGCAGGAATCGTCGGGTAGAAGGGTCCTTTCATTGGATTGGCTGCCCCAGCACTGACTCAGCTGTGGAATGGCTAATAGGGGGAGGCAGCTTGATGGCTGAGGTCTCCAGGACTCTAAACAAATCCAAATCCAATTATGTGATATTATCTACTGTTAAATTCTGCTCTGTACTTGTAATATTTCTATTGCACTCTTATATTGTATTGAGGATTACTTGTGTTCTGTTCTGTGTATTGTATTGTATTGTATTTATCCCTGTTTTTGACACCCACTGCACGCCCAACCTACCTGGAAAGGAGTATCTCTTTGAACTGCCTTTCCCAAGGTTTCTTCCATTTTTTTCCCTACAAGTGTTTTTTTTGGGAGTTTTTCCTTGTCTTCTTAGAGAGTGAAGGCAAGGGGGCTGTCAAAAGGCAGGACCTGTTAAAGCACATTGCGGTTCTCCTTGAATGATTTTGGGCTATACAAAAATTAATTGTATTGTATTGTATTGTATTGTACAAGTTAGCAGCTTCACCTTCCTGGGTATCCAGATTACTGATGGCCTTTTGCGGTCTCTCAACACCACCTGCATCCTCAAAGAGCCTGTGCAAAGGTTTTTTTTCTTGAGGAGGATAAACAGCTTTGAGGTGGGAACCAAAGTCCTGGTGAACTTCTACCACTGTATTATTGAGAGCATCCAGACCAGAATCATCACAGTGTGGTTTATTTACCTGACTTGCTAGGATTGCAAGCTCCTCCACAGGACTTACATACTGCTTCTAAAATCATCAAGCCTGAACTTACACAGTTTCAAACCATGTCCTCCACCTGATGTCTGAGGGGTGCTGAATCCATTATCTCTGATGCCAGACATCTAGCTCATCCACTGTTTTCACGTCTACTGATATACCCTTCCGGAGACTCACTACACACTACACCCACCCAGGGCAAAAGGTCACTAAACTCTCAGTAACCTGATATTATCTGCCCTGTACTGTACCCACCCTCAAGATCAGAATGTACAGTATATGACAATAAAGATCTAATCTAATCAAATCTTATCTAATCTAATCTAATATAATGTAATCAACAACAGCATGTTATTGGCTGTTGTTCAAATGTCTTCATTCTTCAGATAGCAGGTGAGAAAAACACCAAGAATACTCTGGGACTCTCCCACAGCAGCTCTCTTTAAAACTATGCAAACATTGCCAATAACTGGCCAGAGTCAATCGAGCTAATGGTGGTTTACTGCACATGCCCAGCTGCAATATGTCTCAATTAAACTGGCTGGTTATAACCCAAGGAAGCAGCATGGCACAGGCATAGATGTATGTGCTCACCAACTTCAAATTGGGAATGACTGACTGCATCACTTTCTCCCACAAAGGTGCATTCACCCAAACTCTAATCTCCACTGCAGGTTTGGTTTACTAGCTGGCCTTTCAGAACCAGAAGATAATTTAACATGGTTTAAATCAGATCATTTAAGATGGGGCAAACCAGATGCATCTTCTGTTTAAGAGGTGCATCGGAATTACACAAGACACTCTCCTTCATCTACAAGAACAACACATCATTTGGCCTCTCTGTCTTTCCCTCTGTTTTTCTCTAGCAACCCCAGGGTGGCTGTACCTCTGAGACCTTGAAGTGCCAGATCCCCACCCGGTCATTTTCTTAATTAAAGTGGAACCCAGTCCATCTCATCCAAGTTAGGGATGATATTCTGACAGCCAGCAACCAGGTAAGCCGGTTATTTTCTATTACTCTTAAATGGGCTGTTTACAAAGGTCATTATGTGCCCCAAATTACTGTGTTGACATATAAAACATCACGGAAAATACATAAAATATATGAGCTTGTCTGACCTGATAAGTTTCTGGAACTACTTCTAAAGTACTTCAGCATTTACAATGTCAACAGTGTAATTATAATTTCTTTCATTCCTTAGTTAAATAAAACTATAACTAGTAACAATTACTAAAGGTAATACAAAATTTGAGTTTTAATTCATTCGTGGGTGTGCAAAATTCCCTACTTCATTCTCAAGCTGGGCAAGAAATGCCTAGTAGGACTATTGTGCATACATGACATTTTTGTTCATTCGTTTTAACGTACTGAAAGACTCGGCCTGCTTGTTTGTGTTTTCAGCTTAAAAGTTTGCTGCCACCTTTTCTAAGTGTGTGTTGTGCGTTACTGTGGTGTTTAATGTAGTTTAATATCACAGTGAATACTTCAACTTATATTAATGTTTAGTTGTTAGATCTACAAATGCACTATTACGGCCACACTTGCTGTTCATGAATGAATATGTTATTACATTTATTTACTATTAACCTTTAAGGAGCAATGCACAGTACTTTACTTTTCTCCAAGACACTAATATCAACTTGCTTTAAGTGTACATAAATGTATTAAGATATAAAGCATTTATTTTGTATACGAATGCTATTTTTGGCCTTAACGACATGCCTTTATTCCGAAAGTAAGGTAAGTGCCATCTAGTTGGCTTAAAGAATATGTTAAGTTTGAGGAACTGATGTTTGGCAATTGCAGTTGCTCTTCCTGCGTAATCTATAATGTTTCAGTTTGACATTTGATCATTTATATTTGTATATGTACTCCATCTGTACTTGTCTACTTATTGTATTTATTTATTTCTGTTTAGATACCACACACATATGGACATACATCTATTAAAGTACTTGATGACAGTCTGAAAATGGGTTCAAACTCCTCTCTGGTGTGCTGCCGTTCTTTCTAAGCAAAGAATTAGGCCAGCAGGTGTACAATCACCCAGTAAAGTACAACTGTCCCCCACAGCAGGGCAAGACATGATTCTCAAACAAGAATACCCACCTGAGGACAACTTGATAAGATGTTTGTAGTAAACAGCAGCAGATTTTGCAGCTAAAAAGGCTCTACCCACATACTCTTACAATTTCCTCAATGCTTGTGCATTTTAAATATTCAAGGGTTAACAATGTCCCATTTTAACTCTCATATTACAGAGGTACTGTAAAATATGCAAAGACAGAGAGAGTGAAAGAAAGTGAACAAAAGACTTGGTACTGAGAGAAAATAGAAAGTTAAAACGTGTGCTATCAATTCAGGAGCTGTGCTGCACAGGGTAATGGAAGCTTAATAATAAATTTGTATATTGTAATGAGTGAGGCAACATAAAAGACAGACACGCACACATAGGTCACTGCAAGTGTTTGGTAACACATGACTGAGAAGTGCTTTTGTGTCTGCTACGATATCTTTCTGTCATTTTGACTATTGCATCTCTATGGCATAACAGTAGTGAACAGAGTTTAGATAAGCATTGTGGTATAGATATTATACTGTACTGTGTGTTAAAATGCTACAGCTATATTCCAGTATGACATATTTGCATTTCCAATTAGACAGTAATGTTAACTTACTTTAGTTACTCATTTAGACATGCAGTCAGAAGATGGATGCTGTGCAACCTCATCCATGGTCCTACTAGAGTGGAATCAGTGTCATTATGCACATTTACTGATTTGGGTGTTTTAAGTATCAAAGTCTACATCTCCTGTGGCTCATCTCTTTTAATGACAGTCCTTTTCACTTCCTTTTAATAGGAACTGAAAAAACTGTTTAGTTTGAATGCATATTTTGCAATTCATATTATCACAAAGTATGACTCCCGCATTATTGTAGTACTGTGAACAACAGAGAACAGCACTTGTGACAACTTATTGCTCAATTTTTACCACAGATGTCTTTGAATGGAAATGTACAGTATAATATGATTTTATAGAAAAGGTTTTCCTTTGCTGCTGGTTATGTTTATTTTTAACACATTCAATGTGTTCTCAACACATACAATGCATATTTTATGTTTATCAGGGGTCTTTTTAAGAGATGTTTTGGTTGTATACAGTTTATCGCAATCCTAAGCTTACACTCCGTCGGACAACGTTAACAAGACCACCATTTGCTTTTTGCAGCTTCAAAATCACCACCCCTTCTTTAAGCACCGCCTTCATGTGACAGTGGCACGCCCATTTTTAAGCACAGTTCACTCACGGTTGTCTCCAGACGGTTGGCTCTACGAGACTAGTTGTCAGTTAAATGAGTTACTGCAGTGACACCTCTATGAAAGTAAAAAGCAATTAACAATCGTTTCAGAAGCATTTACATAAAATGCATAAAGCTCTGTAAGCTGTTAGGCATCAAGCAAATGAATATGTATTTATTATTTAGGTCACGTTTATTGTTTATTTTTAGCATTAAAAGAAAAAGGCTATGTATCTTACAAACAAATCTGTTTCCCATCTATTTCCATATTAGTTTACCTAATAACCCTGATTACTTTACACAAGGTTAGCTGTCCAGGGAAAATCTAGGATAGGCATATCCATAGTTCAAATAACCATCAAATGTTTAATAAACCAGTTACATTTGTACTAAAACTAGCTGTCCCCCACAGCTTCACCCGCATAGTAGTGAAACAGTACAAACTTTAAAAATCAATAAACAAACAGGTATCACTAGCCAAGTGGAGGCAAGATACGCTCCAAAATGTGGCCACAGGTACACCGATTCAAATGGATGCTGGCGTGTTAGTTATGAGGGCCCTGCCCGGCTCCCCACTCCTGATTTCACGCTTTCCCCTCCCCGCGGCCTGCAGTCTCTTTCTCAGATTAGCGCAAGTAAATCGCTCCTGCAAGCGAACTATGATACTTAGTGCGATGACAGAAGCCACAAAATCAACTGGAATGTTCAAGCAAATTATAGAAAAAAAACCGATTTAAATTCGTTAAGTAGTTCTCTCATGAAAAGCAGACAGATATATAGACAAACGTTGGATTTTTCATAAATATATATATATATACAGTATATATATATATATATATATATATATATATATATATATATATAGAGAGAGAGAGAGAGAGAGAGAGAGAGAGAGAGAGAGAGAGAGAAGTTTGGAATAGTCATGTTACAAAGCAAGGTTCCACAAAACTACAAAACAGACTTCACTTCAAAATATAGGCCCACCCTAAAACTCAAAAACAATGGTCCAAACCTATATATTTCAAAAGGGAGAGGGGAATTACAAAACTCCTTGTTATACCACTCAGAAGTATCCAAAGTGGCAAGACTGGACAGCAGCATAGACTAGGTCCACCTGATCTCACTGAACTGCCTACTGGCAATGAAGATTGTGAGCAACCACATGAGTGTGTTTTAAGATGCAGAAGATGGGAGTCAACATCTAAAAGTGGAGAAGCACCATTATCAAAAACCAGATGTCTAAACTGTAAACTAACTTTATAAACAAGATTTGCCAGGAGTTAACAAAAGGACAAGGTTACAGCTAGAGTCAAGAAATTAAAACTGTGAACCAAATCAAGAACTAGGATGCTATGAATTATTACAAAGACAACCAAACACTAAGAGCACAAGACTTACGTTGTTCAAGGTTTCAGTCCACAATATCTGACTAACAGCTTGAGTGTTATGACGAGTTTTATATCAGAGTTTTCGTGATGTGGTGTGTAGAGCCTCCTGGGAGGTAGCACTTTAGCACCTAGAAAACTATTAACAAACCACTGAAGCCACAAAATGGTGATGTGACACAACTTCAAATTAGACAACAAAAACATACATATTTTTCTTAAACTAAATAATTTATACCAAATACAAAGATGGTTATATTCCTTGTGGTTTAAGCTTAGAAATTATCCATAACAGATGAATGAACAAATGTATCGGAAGCAACAAAAAATTCACATGAGGTGTCCTGATTCTTAGTACTCCTGGCCCAAAAGAAATAAAAACAAACATCAGATTGTAAAGAAAAGTCTCAACAAAAATGTTCAAAATACAAAAACTTCAAAGCAAGAAAGGTAATCCAGAGTGAACAAACCAAAATCCTCAATCCAAAAACCAAAAGCAGAGTCAAGAAACAAACAATGATTATAACTAGAAGGTAAAATGCCAAAAAGGACTTGTGAAGGAAAGAATAAAAAAGAGTTAAAAAAACATGAAACGGTAAGCTAGCTAAATGTCTCAGCCCTGGTTTGAAGGCTCCAAGTTCATTATAAGCTGCAGAGTAAAAGTATATAACTACCAAATAAAAAACAAATACCGTATATACTCACGTATAAGTCAGGTCTTGAAACCCAAAAAATCTATCATAAAATCAGACCCTGACTTCAAAAATGCGACACTTAATCTTCTTGCCTCCTCAATCTCGCATCAGTTTCTCAGACGCATCGAATTTTATTGCAGTAGTGCAGTTACCAATTTATTTCGCTACTTCAACAACATTTAATTTAAAACCAGCTTCATATTTTCTTCTGATCGAACACTCTATCGTAGATAAGGGATGCTCTTACGATAAAGGTGTATGAGGGTGTGAGATACAAAAAACACAAAACAGTGCAAACGTCACTTTGGAATAGTTTGGGTATTACAGTGTGGTCACGTAGGCACAATAGAGAGAGAGGTTAGGAGCACACGCTGATACAGAGCAGTGCTGCACCCACATAGAAAAAAAAGGCAGTGTGCTCCGTGGTTACTCTCTCAGGTGGGTGATAGCATATCATAAACCCTTGGACTGATAGCGTGAGTTTTCCGCATTTGACTTATACAACCGACATTATAAAATACCAGAAATTATACTGTACAATCAAGTCCTGACTTATCCGCGGGAAAAACTTATCCACAAGTATACACAGTAACCAAGAAGAGAACTTAACAAAAATATTAACCTTAAAAAAAATCATAAAAAAAATATAAAAAAATTAATGATAATAAACTGAAACCAAAAACGAATGGTAAAATCCCTAATCATATCAGAGATAACTTAAGTGGGGCATAAGAAATCCACACCCAGCAAAATACATTACTCAGAAATTAAAAATTCTTATGCATCCCTAAATTTGCATGAGATATGCAGTAAAAAATAAAAAGGTATTTAATCTCACCCTTCAGCCATTTGCCAAAGGCATGCATGTCTCCTGAGATAAAAGAAATGCCTTTCCAGAGCTGTGACTTAAACTTTTGTAGTTTTGGGAATTTTCCTGTGTCCTTTTGATTTTCATGATGCTGCTCCATTGTTTGATTTTGTTCATGGCTTGAGGAATTTCTTTCATCCATAAGTGGATTTAGTTCCTAAAGAAAGAAATTTAGTATGCATTTTAGTTGTATTTTGTCTTAAGCAGACTTGTGGTTACTACTTAAAGGAAGTAGTCCTTTACAATCTTAATTAGTTCTCTCAAATTGTAGCAGGTTCACTGTACTCCTGCACTCCTTGTTTTGTGATAAAAGTATTCACATCACTAATTACTTTACTATTACATTACTTTTTAAACTCATATAAAAATATATACCAATTGGAAAGTTAAAAGATGACACTTTCACTATTTTAATAAAAAGGAAATAACCAATCAATCAAGCTTTATTGTCATACATACTGATTATAGTGTACAAGTAGAAAGAAATTCTTACTGAATTGTCTACATCAAAGACTACAACCATTGACTAACAATTAATGGTACAATTAACAGCACAGTAATACAGCAATACAGAACAATAAATAAGAAACTAAAGAGTTCAAAATACTGTACAATTGCTAACAACATTACAGCCTGGAGTTATCATGAATCCAAAAGTAATGTGATTTTTGCTGAAAGATACACATTTTTCTAGCAAAGAAGTGGAATTCCTAGGGACATTTTCAAGCATTGATAATGTAGTGGCCCGCTGTAATCATGCCTAGAAGTTTACATTCAAAAGTATAAAATTATTTCATTGTAATTTTAATTCACAAAGACACCGTCTTTGTTTTGGATGGACGTCATCAGGTTGCAGCTTTGTAGCTACATGCAACCCCAGGTTACCAATGGTCTGGATCAAGAAGTCGCAATCATTGTCATCATCTCCGTGACATCACAAATAATCGCTATTTTGAATGTGACACTTTCCAACTTTGAGAATAAACAAAAGAATCTCTAGCATGTTTATTGTTGAAATTCCTGCCTAAAGCTTAGTCCATGTTTCTTTACCATGAGTTACCTTCAATTTGAACTTTGTTAGCTTGTTTAAAGTTTACCTCATATCGCTGTTGTGGGTTTATCACTGGGCACTTTCTAATTCATTTCCCTTTTTTGCACCTGATTACCACTGCCATAACAAGGAATAATTATAATATTAGAACAAGCTGGACAAGAATAGACCAACAAAGCTCACCAGTTCTATCCACTTTATTATTCTAAAATAACATCAAGTTGAGTTTTGAAGGTCGCTAACGTTTTGCTGTCTCCCACACTACGTGGTCACTTATTCCATGTGTCTGTGGTTCTCTGTGTGCAGAAAAACTTTGTAATATTTGTACAAAATGTACCCTTAACAAGTTTCCAACTGGGTCCCCATGCTCTTGCTGAACTCATTTTAAAGTAACAGCCTCAATCCACTGGAATGATCCCTTTCAAAATATTAAACATTTAAACACAATCTGTGGAATGCAAGTCCAAAAAGGTTATGCTTATTCTTTATAATGCACTAGTTAGGCCTTGTGAAAGAAAATTTAACTGCTTGCAAGCTACTAAGGGTTACTACTACTAAGGTATAGCTGTTTTTGCTATAAAGGCAGGTTATTCATACAGGCGTCTGTCATAAGACAGGGTGCAGTAAGCTGACCCAGGACAATTTCCTTTTATGGAATTCATCCGTTAGACACAGGAAAGATGACTTTTCCTTCTTTAAGGCCCCTTTTGCAATGTACACAAAATAGAAACGGTTAGCCGATGGATGCAATGTAAGATGAAATGCTTAGATAAACATATTTTGCTTATTGATAAGTAAGGGGAAGGGGGAGGGAGGAAAATTATTAAAAGTCGAGTGACACAGAGGAACTTTGCTCTTCTGCTTTGCAACGTGGAGTTCACGTACTCATCTGTGACTGAATAAAGACTAATTGATTGAACTATTCCTGTCTTCCTCGGTGTGTTACTTCAATAGCCTCATGTGGAGTGCTGCATGCAGTTTTGGTCTCCAGGCTACAAAAAGGACATAGCAGCACTATAAAAAGTCCAATGAAAGTGACCAGGTTGATTCCAGGGTTACAGGGGATGGGTTATGATGAAAAATTAAAACAGCTGAGCCTTTTCAGTTTAAGGAAAATGAGATTAAGAAGAGACATGATAGAAGTGTTTAGAATTATGAAGGGAATTATTCCAGTGGATCAAGACTGTTAACAACTGATAACAGTTGCAAACCTATTAAATTTCACACAAACATTAGGAAGTTTTTCTTTACACAGAGAGTCATAGACACGTGGAATAAGTGACCAAGTAGTGTGGTAGACGTAGGACTTTAGGGACTTTCAAAACTTGATGTTATTTTGGAAGAATTTAGTGAATAGGACTGGCAAGCTTTGTTGGGAAACTAGAAAGGGCAGAGGAGATCTGAGCCCAAAAGGAGTAAACTGAAGAACAATACCAACACTGCAGGTCATATAACCAAGCATGGTGCACTTTCAGTCAAATGTAGTAGGATAGGAACAAAGAGTTTATAAAGATGTGTTAAAAAAATCTGAAACAACAGGTAGACGGTTAATGCAGAAATGAATACAGCCTCAAGGACTTTCAAAACAGCCAAACATTGTAAGAAAAAAGAGGACTAAAGAAGATTACACTGGGAGCTAATTTCCTGTAATGTTCTCTCATGGCTCAGGGTTGTGCACAAGTCATCAAGTAGACAGATACTGTACCTCGGCTAGACTAAGAAGGACAACAGTAGGGCTGACTTCCAATTAGCAGATGTACATCATTACAACTTACGGTAATTTAAAAGGTGTACAACAGCATACTGTGCTATGTTAGATGTACATAGGATAACAAAAAACAAGACACATTTTGTGTGAGACAAGATTCATCTTAGTAAAAAGCAAGTCAATTAATGAATGTGGGGAATCCTGGGGCGATGAGACAACATTTTAATTCCATAGCTATAAATTTAATCAGCACTTTGTGCAAAACAAGAATATAATTTAAACAGAAAAACCTGAAGCCTTGTTAAAACAAAGAAGACACAAATACAGTTTGATTGAAGATTGAACATAAAACTTTTCCACGGAAAAGGAAGTTTAAGATTCTTCAGCCTGGAAAATAGTTTTGTTTGTTTACTTAGCACAGAATCTCACAGTGAGACCTACACCTGCAGCCAACATTTTATTAAAGCAAAATTTAATGGAGCCATTTCAGTTCACCAGCACTTAGTTATGGAAAATCGTGTTGATGATAAGTTGTTGACAGTAGCAACTTTCTTTTTGTCCTGCTCATGTTTTTGAAGCTTTCTGGAAGCTTCTCTATTTTTGGAGATATTTCCTTATCATTTTAATAAATTCTTGCTTACCAATTGGTAGACTCCTAAATATTTGTTTCAGTTTAAGTCCTAGTAGTTTCTAATCTACCTTTTTTCTGTTTTCCAGTTTTGTTGATTTAGAATCTCAGATTCTACAACTCTGTGATAACTGGTGAAATGTTCTACGCTGCGGTGTACTGGACAGGACTTCAAGAGAGGCCCACCTAATCTATAAGCTCATTAAAAGGGCAGGCTCAGTTATGGGACACACTCATGAGCCCCTGGAGGTTGAAAATGAAAACAAAACTGAGTGCCTTCATGAACGATGCTGGACATCCTCTTTCTGACACACCAACAATGAGCACTTTCAGACAATGAATTCTTCACAGACGTCATAAAGAAACACTACTGGGGCTCCTTATACCAATAGCAATATGTCTTTACTAGTATATGTGATAAGAGGTCCGTGGCAAAGCACGATGTTTAAATAAATAATTGGGTCCAGGAGCATGTAGGCTCCGAATGGGTGTGAATGTGCAAATGCTGGTGTTGCTCCAGGGTCAATTGGGGTGCATGGTTGATCACGCACTCATGGGCAAATGCAAGCGTGTCTGTTGAGTGCCTCATTCATACCTCAGAGTAGGTGGAGAGCACCTGCACCCAATCAGGGAGTATAAGAAAAGCCTGCTTGGTAGAAGAGGGAAAACAGAAATACATCAAATGAGTGCAACGGACAACTGTGAGTGAGCAGTATCGGGTGTCTGAGCAGAGACAGCAAGAGAGGAGGAGAGGGAGAAGGCAGCATGGTTGGTAGCCCTGCTGGTTTATTGAAGGAGTGGGATCAACGATGGTGGTGGGGTCCTCCTTAGGGGTCTGAGGGATGCAAAAAGTGCGTGGAGGAAGACAGGAGAACAGCCGACCCTTAGTGGTCTGTCAGACACCAATGAGGGCAGCCAAGACGTGGCTCAGTAAGGAGGACCACAGCTAATGGACTCCGTCAGGTGAGCAAGCTAGGGGTGAGCTAGGGAGACAGGCAGGAAGTAATGCTGGTCTCAGATAAAGAGCAAGGACCCGGAAAACTATGTTTTGTACTCTGGTTTTATGTTTGGGTTTATTTGGTTTTTAAATTGTGGACTGTTCACTGTTTTTGTGGATTATTTATTAATTGTTTATTTGGAGAAGATCACTTCAACTTGGGTTCAACCATCTTATAAAGCAGTGCTTCTTAACTTTTGTGGTGTCACAGCCCATTTTTTCACATGCCAGTTTGTTCGCGACCCATCGGGTATGATGTCCCTCTCCATGTAATTAGTGTGGTTGTCAAAGCGGGAGGGTGTACTGCATGATGATCAGAGCGTCAGAGTATTAGATAAATCAAACTCAGTCATCAATGCTTTTCCTCCTTGGTGAATTGAATTCAATTGTCAGAGCGGGTGATTAACAAGGTCGTCCAGGATCAGCCATGACCCACCTGCAATGCTGCCGCTGTGAACAAGATCATTAGAACGCTTACTGGCTTTTGTCCAGTTGGGAAATGCTGTGATAATGGAAAAAGGAACATGTCATGTGACTGGCTATGGCCATAGAAAAGGTAAACAAGATGACTGCATCTGCGACAAAACTGCACAAAATGGTGATGCCTTTGATTCAAATAGAAAAATAAAATTTCAGCTAGGTGACGGATCCATCAAAACAATAAAAATCAGCCCTACTTTTAAAAAAATAATATCAGTCAGGACTGCACAAACAATTCTTAAGGGTACAAAACCTACATTCATATAAAAATAAACTCAGAATTATAACCGTAATGAGACATTTACCGTACCTCCAGGTATTATTGCGAGATAATAGATAACCATGAGATAAATCTAGTGAGGGACAGAAAGGAATCAAAGCCAGAATAATCAGAAAAACACAAGGGCAGATCCAACTGAGGGATACAGAAACACTGAAATTCCGCCGTATTTATATCATCGCTACATGTGACGTAACGAGTGTTACAACTGTGGTCACGTAAGTAGTCTCTGCAACACACGAACAAGGAACAAGATGGACAAAAACAAAATAAAACTTTGCCGAAATACATTAAAATGGATATAGGTTGGGAGCATACGCTGATTACAGCACGTTGCCGTACCCACCACACGACGAACCACACAGAATTGGGATCTGCCTGCTGCCGTGCAACGGGTGACACCTCAGCACCACACAGGAACAGTGTGAGGCTTTTTACAGTGGCTGGAGTGCCAGTCCTGCCACCAACCCCCAAGTTTTCCCTGCAAGTTGGTAGATAAATCCCTGTAAATAGATTCTCCATGCTTCTTCTTCTTCTTTCCAACTTGAGCTGACCCTTTAATGTCCTCATTTCCAATCCTGTCCTTCCTCGTCACACCCAATGCAAATCTTAACATCTTTAACTCTGCCACCTCCAGTTCTGTCTCCTGCTTTCTGGTCAGTGCCACCGTCTCCAACCCATATAACATAGCTGGTCTTACTACCGTCCTGTAGACCTTCCCTTTCACTCTTGCTGATATCCGTCTGTCACAAATCACTCCTGATGGGCTGTCATGTATCAATTGGAGTTAATGTGTTTTATTGTTACTACTTGTGTTTTATTGTGTACTACTACAGTATGCACCATAGCTAATTATAACTTTGCAATACATAATACACGATGTCTGTCAAGCTATAATAAATTATTGCATGTCCTTCCATTGATAATTTCTTCATATCCTGCAATCATAATGATATATCACACTGGTTATACAATGTTCTGCAATATTATGAAATATCCACAAACCTCCATCTTATTAATCCCACCATAGCAGCACAATGTTTTAAATACCTGTTGCTGTTCTTTCTTTACTATCTCATGGCAAATCTCTAATGACCATCTCTGGACTATCTGTGGCTGCTAGTTGGAGCAGAACTGACAAGCATGGGCAGAGTTTTGTTTTCCCTGTTTTGCCTTTCGGCTGTTTAATACTTGCAACATACATTCACTAATGATTTTCCCTACACATAGCCGAAATTCCAACGCCTAAAGCTGGCTACGAAATCTAGGTAGTGTCGCTAATTAATTACTACAGTTGTTGGCCGCCAAGTTATTTAGTAAGCCGACAGAAGCCGTCCTGTTATGTGACCTGTCAACAACGTCAGAAACGAAGTGCGTTTTAGGTGAATACCTGTGCTGGTTGAAGTCAGTTAGGCTGAATGAGGAAGACGCACGACCCTTTTGGTTATCAAAGCAGTGGCCCTCGGTGTCCACTGCGTGGACGGATGGATCGGGGAGAATGCGAAAATGTCCAGACCGCTTCACTTACCAAAAAAGGCGCCCCTCACCTTCCACAGCACGGACACAACGGAATGGCACGGAGCATGCGCCGCTTAAGTTACATATCCTGCGTCCCTTAGTGTCCGAAGAGCTTGCTCCTTATCTCTCGGGAACCGCGCCCCTCGGGTGTCGGCGCAGTGTGTGGCCGCCTATGTCGCTCAATGGATTACCCCTATGACAATATGACAGACCGAAAGGTCAAGCACACTTAGCTAGCAATATACTTTATTGTCATATGGTGCTATATAAGTCACAAGCCATTGCAGTGCTGTAAAGTTAACGGAGGAGGGGTTTTCTTACCGGTTCTGAATACTGTAAAGCTCATATTTTCGTGCATTACGTGGCATTCTCCTACAGCGCCATTTTTTTGGCTTAATCATTGTTTTCTCAGAACCATCTTCTTTATCTTTGGTGTCCATTATAAAGTGATAAAATGCATTGAGCGGTTTAAGAAAATGGATGGATGGATAGTTTCAATTTCACGCGCGCGGGGTGGTACCATTTAAGTAGGGGTCACCGCCTTTTCTCCTATAACGGTTAACTGCACGGAAAGCGGGGGTGCGTGGAACAATCTTTTTACGAATTTACTAATTGGTTTGCCTTTATTTATGAGAATTTCAAAGGTTACCAGCACACCGGGGAAATCTCACGGTGTTCCCAACGGACACCCCCCTGCTAGATAGGAATTGACAGCATTATGGTTATCAGAGCTAACTGTAACTATGAAGCCATTTTTCTTGTTCTCCTTGGATGGCCGGTGGTCACCAGAGTGTGTCACGACTGCCACTGACTCGCTAAGATTATGTAAATAAAGTATATGACTTAAAATTGTTGAAAAAGTTATAATGTGACATGGCCTTAAAGATCAGTTTTTTTAATTAAGACAGACGGTCACATTGCAGTGATCAAAGAAAGACAACCCCCCCAAGAACAGGAACACAACTAAGCACAATCTGCATCTTTCACACCAACATAAAATTACTTCCATATAAATGGTACTAATGGCAAAAATAATTTATACTTTAGTGCAGCGAGTATTAGCGACCCGAGTTTTCATAACAGTTTTAATCGCGCCCCCCTAACGTTTTTTTGAAAGGAGCCCACTAATACCAATTTGTTCATTTTTAATTAATGATATATCATAGATGCATATTTTATTAAACCTACTTAACATTTATCGACATTTATCTTTATAGTATCAGAATGTAGTTTATGTTAATTTGTTTGGTTTCAATAGATGTATTTTTCATATTTTCGATTCCTTTTTTCTTTTTTTCACATCTTCGCGCCCCCTTTTTTGTTACTTCGCGCCCCCCTAGGGAGGCCCGCCCCACAGTTTTAGAACCACTGCTTTAGTGAAAGTTTGCTTCCTTATATTAAGATTTGTATCTTAATCATCTCCTGACTATATATTAAATCGTAAGCCTAAAAAGTGCAACAATTTTGTACAGCGATTTTATGTCACGTTTTTTGTCACGCTTTAAATCGGGATAATTTTAAAACCTACATGTTTGGCATCATTTTTTTCAGAATTTATCGAACTTTAATGTGATGTTATTAGATTTTCAGATTCTTATTACGTTTTTAAATTATAAACTAAAATATCAAGAAAGTCGTGGTTTTTAATATCAAGAAAGTCGTGTTTTTTTATTTTTGATCGAGTAAACTTTCTTTCAGAGGAACAAACTATTTAAAAAAAGAAGGGCGAGTTACGATGACCCATTGCATACCACTTTAGTTTTCACGTGATTTGTCCAGTTATTTAAATGTCATTTTTAAAGAAAAGTTTTTTTTTTATCTATAAGAATGTCAGTTATAAATTATAAATTATATTGTCTCTTATAAATACTCATCGGGCAGAGTGGACCTCAATTTAGTCAAGAGAGTTAATATTTTATTCTGATTCCATGATCTTTACTCCGTTAAATAATTTATTTTTCTTTTACATATTTATAGAATTCTGCGGTGGGTTTGCACCCTGCCCGGGATTGGTTCCCTGCCTTGTGCCCTGTGTTGGCTGGGATTGGCTCCAGCAGACCCCCGTGACCCTGTGTTCGGATTCAGCAGGTTGGAAAATGGATGGATGGATATTTATAGAATTTCATGATTTTGGATCGGGGAGAATGCGAAAATGTCCAGACCGCTTAACTTACCAAAAAAGGCGCCCCTCACCTTCCACAGCACGGACACAACGGAATGGCACGGAGCATGCGCCGCTTAAGTTACATATCCTGCGTCCCTCAGTGTCCGAAGAGCTTGCTCCTTATCTCTCGGGAACCGCGCCCCTCGGGTGTCGGCGCAGTGTGTGGCCGCCTATGTCGCTCAATGGATTACCCCTATGGCAATATGACAGACCGGAAGGTCAAGCACACTTAGCTAGCAATATACTTTAATGTCATCTGGTGCTACGACGTAAGTCACAAGCCAATGCAGTGCTGTAAAGTTAACGGAGGAGGGTTTTTCTTACCGGTTCTAAATAAAGCTCATATTTTCGTGCATTATGTTGCATTCTCCTGCAGCGCCGTTTTTTTCGCTTAATCATTGTTTTCTCAGAACCGTCTTCTTTATCTTTGGTGTCCATTATAAAGTGATAAAATGCATTGAGCTGTTTAAAAAAATGGATGGATGGATAGTTTCAATTTCACGCGCTCGGGGTTGTACCATTTAAGTAGGGGTCACCGCCTTTTCTCCTATAACGGAGAAAAGGCCTGATCCCAATCTGATACCTGGATGGTTACCTACTAGGTAACACTTGTGGTGAGGCAGACAGTCAGCAGATATCCGCCACATCGTTTCAGTTGCAAGAAGCAAATCATTGACATGTTATAGAGTGACTGCCAGTTAACTGGTAGCTAACCACCCAAATATCAGATTGGGATCAGACCTATACATTGTGAAGCCCAGGTTGCGTAAAGCTGCCCTAACCCTGACACAGACAGGCAGGACACAGGTTTAGCACACAACACATGATTTATTTACAGAGTTTGCCTTCCATAGCACACAAGGCAAGCACCAACTCAGTCCCTTCTCTCAGCCAGTCCTTCCGCCTCCACTCCACCTCATGAGCTTTGTCCACTTCCTCTCGACTCGGGCCCCCGAATGGAGTGAGACTACTCCACTTATTCAGGTCCCGGGTTATCAGCTATGAATCCATTTTTCTTGTTCTCCTTGGATGGCAGTTTGGTACCATTGCTTCTTTATCTATACAACTTCTGCCTGAATTTGAACAGGAACTCAAAGCAGATGGCAGTGGCATTAAGAACATCACATTGTAACGCCGCCATGATTGACATTTGTGCGCAGTGTAGACTACCCAAGGATTTTGACTTTTCCATACATTCTTGCCCTCAAGAGTCAAGAGGTGCTCAAACCAAAAAAGATTATTCAAAGTTATTACCTACAGCACATCCAAAGTTAGCGTAGCTTGAATTATTGTAGTTGCGCAGCCTAGTTTCGAAATGTGCTTGAAGCCATAATGCTGTCATCACCTTGTTATAAAACGATGACAGCTTTTCCTTGGGCACTTAGAAAATTGGTAAGAATGCTAATGAACATGTCTGGGTACATTTCATGGGTGATAGAAGTGACACGCACAGGTCATTGCCAAAAATGTAATTGAAAAATCCTACTTCTTTACCACAGGCATTCGGCAATGTATTGATTTGGAAGTGCAAGTAAAATAACAGTGTTCTTCTGTATTTAAAATAAATATTGCATTGTACCAGAACAAACAGGTTTTACATCCTTTTAGGCAAAATGCTGTTTTTCCTTCAGTTTTAAAGAAATAAATCCAGTCCAGGAATTAAATTCATGAAACTGTACTATAAGACATCAGTACTAACCACTGTGCCATCCAGCTTTCATGTTAAAATGAATACATGGGAAACAAATAATAATCTGCTTATACTTAGAAATTTGACATAATAAACTTACCATTCATTTCCAAAACTGTTTAGAGCAATTCATGGTCATAAAGGCCAGAAATACAGTAAAATGACATGTGATGATTTCTTTTCACATGTTATAGCGGTGTCAATTTATGCATTATTTTAATGCAATAAAGAAAATTAAAATATAAAAAAGGTTTGCTATATCCCTTTGAACATTATTTGACAAAATAAATAAATCAGCTAAAAATATTAAAGCAGCAAGGCCGGTGTTCTTTCACTAAAGCTGGCGTCTCATTAAATGACTGTGGTTGCTGATCTCATTACCTTAGTATATTAATATGTACACAACTAATAGGAGGGCATGTCAAGCTAGATGAGTGCATAATGAGTTTTTAGTATAGTTGCCCATTTCCAAAGTATGAGGGATTTGCCCCTTTCTGTGGTAGTCAATAATCTGCTGCCTGATGGAGCTGGTGCCAGGGTTTACAGGTACAACGAGCACATCTGCAATTCTTCACTCCATTCTGTTGTGATAAGTAAAACAAAAGACATATAACAGACGGGCCTGTCTCTTGTTGGTGAGGTGCAAAGCACGTGCATTGTACTGACTCACTCGTTCTTAACTCTCATGCACACAAGCCTGTCCCTGTCATTTAAGACATCTTGGGGTGAGCAACAGACTAGCTGGATTTAGTGGCAGGAGATGCCAGACTACATGACCGGTGGTCACCAGTATGTGTCATGACTGCCACTGACTCGATAAGATTATGTAAATGAAGTCTATGACTTAAAATTGCTCAAAAAGTTGTAATGTGGCATGGTCTTAAAGAGCAGTTTTTTTGAATTAAGAGAGACGGTCACATTGCAGTGATCAAAGAAAGACCCCCCCCAACAACAGGAACAAAACTAAGCACAGTTTGCAACTTTCCCACCAACATAAAATCACTTCCATATAAATGGTACTAATGGAAAAAATAATTTATACTTTAGTGAAAGTTTGCTTCCTGATATTAAGATTTGTATCTTAATCATCTCCTGACTATATGTTCTTTTTTAATTAATGATATATCATAGATGCATATTTTATTAAGACTACTTAACTTTTATCGACATTTATCTAACTATATTTATTTTTGTAGCATCAGAATCTATCCGTCCATCCATTTTCCAACCCGCTGAATCCAAACACAGGGTAACGGGGGTCTGCTGGAGCCAATCCCAGCCAACACAGGGCACAAGGCAGGAACCAATCCCAGGCAGGGTGCCAACCCACCACAGGACCCACACACCAAACACACACTAGGGCCAATTTAGAATCGCCAATCCACCTAACCTGCATGTCTTTGGACTGTGGGAGGAAACCGGAGTGCCAGGAGGAAACGCACGGAGACACGGGGAGAACATGCAAACTCCACGCAGGGAGGACCCGGGAAGCGAACCCAGGTCCCCAGATCACCCAACTGTGAGGCAGCAGCGCTACCCACTGCGCCACCGTGCCGCCCTATCAGAATCTAGTTGAAGTTAATTTGTTTTGGTTTCAATAGATGTATTTTTCATATTTTCGATTCCTTTTTTCTTTTTTTCACATCTTCGCGCCCCACTTTTTGTTACTTCACGCCCCCCTAGGGAGGCCCGCCCCACAGTTTGAGAACCACTGCTTTAGTGAAAGTTTGCTTCGTTATATTAAGATTTGTATCTTAATCATCTCCTGACTATATATATGTATATATATATATATTTGTTATATAGTACCTGCCAGATAATACAAAGAGTACATGAGCCCCTAACTGGGGCTCATCAGGTGTACGCACTTTTCTGCTTCCCCCTATGTGGGGATCAAACTTCAGACATTGTGCCATAGCGGCTGGTTTGCTTACTCCACCGCGTGCAGATCGGAATATTGTCTGATCAGAATCTGATATTTGGATGGTTACCTACCAAGTAACGTTTGTGGTTAGACAGCCAGTCAGCAGACATCCGCCACGTCCTTTCAGTTGCAAGAACCAAATCATAGACATGTTATAGAGTACCTGCCAGTTAACTGATATCAGATTGGGATCAGACCTATGCATTGTGAAGCCCAGGGTGCGTAACCCTGACACAGACAGGCAGGACACAGTTTTAGCACACAACACATGATTTGTTTACAGAGTTTGTCTTCCACAGCACACAAGGCAAGCACCAACACAGTCTCTTCTCTCAGTCAGTCCTTCCGCCTCCACTCCACCTCATGAGCTTTGTCCACTTCCTCCCCACTCTGACCCTTCAATGGAGTGAGGTAGCTCTTCATATTCAGGTCCCGGGAGTGTTCCAGGTGGCTCATCAGTATTACCTGGAATCACTCCCAGGTGAGGTGGAAGTCCACTATAGGGTTCTGCGGCTCCCCCTGGCAGCCCCCACAGAACCCAACAGGGCTGCACCAAATTCCAGCTGCTGGCATGACTTGCTGAAATCCGTGGTGCCACAGCCACCCAGGAGGGCTGCCCTCTAGTGTCCCATGGGAGGTATTGCCTCACTGATGCTCTCTCCCAAGGTCCTTCCATATGACATATATATGCATATACTTACACACACACATACTGTACATATATTTATAGAAACATTATATATACTGCATGCATATATATATATATATATATATATATATATATATATATATATATATATATATATATATATATATAAACAAACAGGGAGAGAAAGAGAATTAATTTATTTAAATATATATGGTAGATTGATACAAGTCTACTCCATGAGTATCACATATTATTTGTTATCAAGATTTTACCTGTAAAATTATGTCAGCTATGTTTTTTGATTGTTCAGTGGTTGTTTCTGGAGGATTCTTGTTAAACAGTTGAAATTTCTTTGGTGTATCCTAGAGTGTATAAGGGGAAAATACAGAAGTAAGGAAAGCATGTGCATTTGTGTCTAAATAAGGCAACATACAATTATTTTAATTAAAAAGTCTTAGTTTACCAATTTTTCACAGAACCATCATATATAAACGTTTTACAAGAATTTCCACAAAAAATGAATAAGTACACTCTCCAACTTATTTTCACTTCAAAGTCCAGTATTTATACAAAGACATCCATATATTACTTGAATTTCCTTTAAATGTAAACAGAAGTCTTATCTGGCAGGCAGAAGGTAATTTAGTAGAAACGCCTAAACTCCTGGGAGTTAACAACAGTTTATAGGCTGACCAAAAATAACAGCCTGGCATGACCATCAAATATTTGTTGTTTTCAAAGTACTTCCTAAGTTATTTTAGAAATGTATATTGTTTCTGCACGTATACGCTTTAGTGTTTATAAAAAGCTAATTACAGAAAAGTACTTCCTAAAGTATTTTAGAAGTCGAAATTATTTGTGTCATTGTGCTTTAGTGCTTATAAAGAGGACTAATTTTGAAAAAAGTATACTTTGTAAAATTTTAGAACGTTCTGTTATTTATGCCATTATGTTTTATTGTTTTTAAAATGATAAAAAAAATCACTTCTACAAAACTGTTTTCTAAAAAGTGTTCCACACACATATACACATTTCAGTTTGTAAAATGAAATTAACCTGTTGCAATCGAGCATACATCCTTTAGTACAATTTTCCATTTTTAGGTGGTTCCATAGCGATTTTGTACAAATTTAAAAAACAAATCTACAAAAACACCACTGACAACTAAGACCACAACTAATATTGTAATTTGTAAATGAGTAAAACGACAGTAAATGTAAGTAGTTACTTTGCAAATGTGATAGTTAAAATTGGTAATCATGAATTATTTCAAGATAATTATCTCGTACAAAGTTAAATGAATCACCTCAGAACGACTTAGGCCAGGCATAAATAGAAATGCGTGTGCCCTTCCTTCAGACTGTCCTTTTCCAGCCGTGTTATCAGAAGTCGCACTTATTTGATGCGCTGATTTCTTCTTGTGGACAAAGTGATAAAGGCTTAGAGGGCGCGTCTCCTCCTAATTTACATACGCCTCCGCCAATACACGCGCGAGGATGCCGCACTTTGAAACGCCACCTCTTTTTCCTCTATAAACATTTAGCTTCCTCATTCTACATATCCTTAATATTCGATGGTTTGCACATTTTTAAGAAAAAATGTATTTTAATCCCCTCATAATGTCAGCATTATACAGTATGTGATTTAAATACCTAACAGAAGAACAAAGCGGTGTTTCTCAAAGTGGGGCCCGTGATACATGGCATGGGGGTCCGTAAAATAAGTGATTATTAAGTAATTCATAAATATCACGTATGTTTGATATATTAACGGCCTGGTCATTCTCTTCTCCTTTATTATCCGTTTCTTTTATTTTAAACAATCACCACAAGGCCTCTGGTTAGAATGGAAAAATACAGTCCGTTATTAAACAAACTAAAGAAGCGTCTAACACCGAACACACTTTGCAGACAGCGCCCGCGTTAAGATATCCCGCAAGCAACGTTTTACAACAGGCAATCCAAACCCGACTAGTTGCTGGGCTGCGCCGCTCTGCCCTGCGCTTTAGCTTTTTAAAGGAGAATCGAGCAATCTAGAAGACTAACTTTATAAACACATACTTTATAAACAGTATTATCTCCAGACAGAAGAGCAGCTTCAGCGACAGACTGCTGTCACTGTCCTGCTCCACTGACAGACTATGCGACTCTTCAATTCCACCCCTGTAAACATTAACATTATACAAAGTTATTGTCTGTTTTTACCTGCATTGTTATCAATCTTTAATTTAATATTGTTTTTTGTATCAGTATGCTGCTGCTGGAGTATGTGAATTTCCCCTTGGGATTAATAAAGTATCTATCTATCTATCTATCTATCTATCTATCTATCTATCTATCTATCTATCTATCTATCTATCTATCTATCTATCTATCTATCTATCTATCTATCTATCTATCTACTGAGACCACTTGCACCAAGAATGAGCATAACGCTTACATCTGTGCCAGTCACTCTCATGATGTTCAATCGCATGAGTGTCAATCCCTCGTCATTTTGCTTTGCTCAGTTGCACTGAAGCTGGTTATCTAGTTTGGAGGAAAAAAAGTTATTTAACGAACAAATGTTTGAGTCAAGCGTCAGGTGAAAGTAAGCCAACGTGAAAATTACAGCATTGACTAATGTGAAGACAAAGTGCAGAACATATTTGCATGTGGAGGATGACTTCAGAGTTTGTCTATTAATTTTCTACCCTGTGGTGTGCTGGGCTGGTAACATCACTTGAAGAGGGGCCCACAGAATTAACAAGCTGTAATTAAAAGGGCCATGGGACGCACACTGGACACCCTGGAGTTCGTATATAGCGATGGAGGGAATTGAAACTATAAATTGAGTGCCATTATGAACAATACTGCACATCCTTTCCATTACACACTAACACTGAGGACTTTCAGCCAAAGAATTATTAAAATGTGTCTAGAAATGGTATGGGCAGTGCTCCTTTATACCATCAGCAATACATCTGCATAATGCCTCACTGACAAGTCAAAAGTTTCTCTCTTTTTAATCAGTCCGGTGTGTTCCCAAACAATAGTGTGTCTATATATATATATATATATATTTGCAGTTGGAGATCCACAAAGGGAGAAAAAACGAATCACGTATCATAAAATAGTTTTATTCCTGAGCTTTCAACCCCTGTCAGGGGTCTTCATCAGAGGATAATGCTTAGACTTACAAGAATCAAAGGCAATATATAGCAACACATTCAGTGGGGGGTGGGTGGAGGTGACTAAGTCAGTATGATCAAAGGCCGGGTGGGGGGGGGGGGGGGGGTGTATCGTTAAATTAAAGTGCATATGTCCTTCTTAATTTGGCATATGCTGGGTTTATGTCCAAGTGTCTGTTGATGGCATTTTCATCTGATAGCCAAGACTCTGCCAACTCTCTGGCGCTTTTTGTACTGGCCTTAAATTTTACTTTCACGTTGTCCCAGTTGAATGTGTGTGATATATATATATTTATGCATTTATTTATCTATTTATTGAAAGAGCTTCTGTAAAACGCTATATCCAGCCCTGGGCACAAATAAAGTTCTCTTTAATATAATCTAATTATGAAACTGCAGTCAGAGACAATCGCACCCATCTCAATAACTTGCCAGATACACGGATGTGGGACGTAAATGCAGAAATGTGGTGTAGTTCAGTTCTAAACGAAAACAATCTGAAAAGGTGTTTGACTTTCATGAGCTACTGTATATGCATTTTGTGAAAACAAATGATGTGTTTGGCGTGTCCCTATAGAGGGGGTCGGTATTTTTTTCTCTCTATTCAACCTCCGGTCAAAACGAGGCAGTGTCCTGATCATAAATCGATTGTTTGTAATCTTGGTTGTTCCTGCCTTCCGCAATATGCTGGCTGGGATCGGCTCCCCCATACCCCTGCGACTGGACTAAACGGGTTAAAATGATTATAATCCTGTAAATAATGCAGTTACGGTAAATGTAATTTATTACCGTTCAGACTAGTTAAAAATGTACAATTAATGCATTCTGATACAAAAACTAATGACCATAACACCTATATATATCTGCAGCCTTGCTTACAGTCATTCGGAGTTAAATTATTTTTGTTTGCTTTGTCTGCATGTATAAGCCCGCCGTGTGTTTGCGTGTCCGCTAAAATAAGTTATTTCAACTTCCATATCTTATGTTTTATGACTAAAGCACTGTATCTGACACCTTTTTACACCTGCTGCCGATTCTGGCAACAGCATTCAAGACAGTTAACAGGAGCGACTTCTTTTTAAAGACATGCATTGCGTATTTTTAAACTCATTGCGGTTTTATTTTCTGGCTTGTACCGCAGTTCGCCGACTTATTAAAAACGAAAAGTTTAATGCGCGCTACTGATCTACTGTTTCATTGAGGTTTCCCCAGTAAATCTGTGAACGAGCTCAACAAGTTCTTCTGTGCGTATTTTGCTGTGGCATTACATTCACACTAAAACATATGTGCCTATTTTGCGCTGCCCATGCATTTTAACAGGCGCGACTGAGTGGTCGGTCCAACAAGCAGTGATTTTCAGACACAGAGTCGTCCGCTTTAAGTTGAGCGGTCATTTAGAGTTGCGACAGAGATAAGCCGGCATGAGCCACGACACACAGGTCACCTTAAATAGATCACAAATATACCGACACACTTATTTGGACAACTTACAGAGGGTATAAAAAGTCAACATACACCTGCCAAAAATCGCAGATTTTGTGTAATAATAAATGAAACCAAGATAAATCCTGTCAGAAATTTCTCCACCTTTATTGCAAAATTGCAATCTATGCAAAGAAAATGAAAATACATCAGTTAGTGAAAAAGAAAAATAAATCATTCAATAACCCGATTGCATTAGTGTGCACACCCCCTAAACCAGGGGTCTCCAACACGTCGCTCGCGAACTCTCAACCCCTTAGCTCGCCAAAGGATTAATGAATCCTACATACATTTGACAATCTTTCCAAAAAATCATATCATGGTCCACAATCTGAATTCCAATCTATCATTTCAATGTGGCATACACTTAAGACAATATCCGGACTCAAACTCATCAAGACCTAAGTAACTCTTTATTTTAAATATCAAACAAAGTTGAATTCAATTGTTCTCTCGTTCGCTATAAGCAGAGTTAAGGAACACACCCCGAAGCTGGCGAGTGAGTGAGGAAGGCCTCGCCCCTCAGCCTGCTGCCCCTTTTCTCGGATTCGCACAAATAAATCGTAGCGAAATGAGAGAAGTCTCAAAATCAACGGGAATGTTCAAGCAAATTATAGGAAAAAACCCGATTTAAATCCTCTCATTTAAAGCGGACAGACATATAAACAGACAGACATTGGATTTTATATATTACTAGTCATTTAGCCCGTTACAATAACGGGCGCTAGAACAGTAGTGCATAAACATTAGTAGGAACAGTCTATATTAAATGGCAAGGGACTTTGACCTCATTCTTTTTGTTGGTCGTATTTTTCTTTCTTTCAGCCTTTCTTTTGTTGATGTTTACTTGCTGAGCTGACCGTTCTTCGTGGGCTGCCGCCGTGTATTGTGTGTCTTTAATTTTCTGTGAAAGTAATACTGTCTTGTACGGCTCTATTCAATAAGGGCGCGTAGATAATTTAGTTCAAATGGCTCTGGAATATGTGAAGAGCAACAGGTGCAGATCTTTATTTACGCGCGCCTTTATTCGCTGCGCCCAATTGAGGTCGCCCTTTTGAAGCTCGCCTTTTTGTGCGCGCAATTATTAAAGGATACCGTCTTGTACGTCTGCTGGCTTGTACGTCCGTAATATACCTTTAATTTTCTCTGCCAGTAATACAGGCGTGCGCGTCGGTAATATGCCTTTAATCTCCTCTGACAGTAATACTGGCTTGTATGTGGCTGTAATATGCGTCACTGTATTGTGTACCTTTAATTTCCTCTCGCAGTAATACTGGTTTGTATTTCTGTAAAACGCCTCTAACTTTCTCTGTCAGTAATATCGCGCATAGCACCGTGCCCCGCGCATGCGCACTTCACCAGAAGACACCCACACACGGACACCTGGACGCACATAGGGATTTTATATATATAGATATATTAGTAAACAAGCAAAATAATGTGCAGGTAAAGTCTCAACAGCATTCTCAGCATTTCTGGAGCTTAGCAGAGCCAGATAACTATAAGAATCTTCACCAAGCAGCTCTGCTTTGTTTGGATCTCCATACCTCTGTGAGTCTGTCTTTCCTGACACAAGTTCAGAACAAGACTGACAGACGAACATTTAAATGACTCCATAAGAGTAAACCTCAGTGGCTCCACTCCACCATACACCTCTCTAGTTGACTCCATGCAGTGCCAGTCATCTGACTAACTAAAAAACACATCACACATGCAACTGAACATGTGAATAAAGTGAAACAGTGACATGGAACAAAATGACAAATGAATAAGTCATATCTGTGTATTTGGAATTGCATTGTTTTGTTTTGACAGCATTCATGTTTTAATTCAATAGTTTGAGATACACAAGAAAAGCATACAGACATATAAAATGCACTTGCAGGTGAACTAAATATTTTTTGTGACGTTTTAATGCAAAATGTGAGTTGTGGACACCAAATTTTGTAAATGTTCAAGCAAAACACGCTTATTCAGTTTGTTTTGGTTGAAATAAGCTATGAGAATAAACATTAGAAAACATGAGTAGCTCTTGGCCATTTTCATTTTGTAAAAGTAGCTGTCAGGGGGAAAAAGTCTGGAGACCCCTGCCCTAAACTAATACGTAGTTGAATCTCCTTTTGATTTTATTACAGCACTCAGTCTTTTTGGGTGAGAGTTTATAAGTTTCACATATCTGGACTTGGCAATTTTTGCCCACTGCTCCTTGCAAAACATTTCCAGATCTGTCAAAGTTTAAGGGCATCTCCTGTGTACAGCTCTCTTGAGGTCAACTGACAGACTTTCAATTGGATTAAGGTCTGGGCTCTGGCTGGGCCATTCCAGAACATTGGTCCTCCTTTGATGAAGCCATTGCTTTGTTGAGTTTGATGTATGCTTTGGGTCATTGTTATGCTGAAAGGTGAAGTTCATGTTCATCTTCAGCTTTCTAGCAAATCTTGAAGTTTTTGTGCCAACAACAGACCTGCTACTAGGAGCTATTTGATTCCATCCACCTTGATTAAAGCCTCAGTTCCAGCTAAAGAAAAGCACCCCTAAAGCATGATACTGCCTCCACTTTGGAATTATGGCCAAAACCTTGGTCTCATCAGACAACCATAATACATTTTTCCACGTGGTTGTGGCAGACTGGGTATACCTTTTTGCAAAGTATAGCGGGGCTTCAGTGTTTTTTCTTTGTTAGAAATTACTTTTGTCTTGCTACCCTACCCCACAACCCAGACATGAAGAATACAACTGATTGTTGTCAAATGTAGTGAACAATCAGCACTTGCCAAGAAATCCTTCAGCTCCTTTAATGTTGCTATAGGCCTCTTGGTTGCCTCTTTGACCAGTTTTCTTCTTGTCTTCTCATTAGTCTTGGATGACTTGGTCATCAGTCTTGATTTTGGTTGAGTCACTGTTGAGTCATATTTTCTATATTTGTTGATGACTGTCTTCACTGTTCTCCGTGGGATGTTTAATACTTTGGATACTTTTTGTACCCCTGTTATGATTGATATCTTTCAATGATGAAATCCCATTCATGTTTGAAAAGCTCTTCGCGGGCCATGGCTTTTGGATTGTGTTGCAACCAAGAGGATATCAGAATAGTCCTACAGGAACAGCAAAACTCTATGTGAGCTCAATCAGAGGCACTTTAATTGATATCATGTGTGTACTAACTACTATTTGAGATGAAACTTATTGTGATTGGATGATTCTGAATGAAGCCATATCCTTGATTGTTAAAGGATGTACTCACCAGAGGCCTCATGTATAACACCGTGTGTAGAACTCACACTATAACATGGCATAAGCACAAAAGCGGGAATGTGTGTACGCACAGAAAAATTCAGATGCAGGAATCCTAACGTACGCAAACTTCTATGTTCTTCCGCTACATAAATCCTGATCAGCGTGAAAAGTAACACACGTGCACGCGCCTGCTTTCCCGCCCCAACTCCTCCCAGAATTACGCCTCTTTGAATATGCAAATCAATATAAATAGCCCTTAAGCTCAGCCTTCTGTGAAAAGACAATGGAAAAAGCATGGGGGAAAATATAAGAATTTCAGCAAATACCAAGTGGAGGCAAAGAAAAACGTACTATTTGTTGGTTTAAACAGTGGTATAAACAAGAAAAGGAAGTTAATCGAGTGACAGAGATTGTTGGAGAAACTCAAAAGCTCAAGTTCACAAAGTTGCACAGTGCCCGAAATAAAAAAGAAGTTGTCAGATATCAAAGTCGCCGTGAAAAGCCGAGTCGTAGCCCACCGTCTGAGTGTCATATGAAGCTTATTAGGGTACAGAGAAAAAAAAGTCACACAGTGGGAAAAAAGCATGAAATGTCGACTTCAATCTTGAAATTTCCAATTTAATTACGTAGTTTATTTTGTCATTAAAGTAGAACATCATAGACTTCATCTTAAAATTGTTTAATTTATTAGTTTCTCAAATCCCATCGTATACTAAAGTAGCATGTTAAATGCTCTGTTTTGTATTTGATCTTCTATGTGCTCTATGTGTGTGAGTCACTGTGTGCTTCCAGGTTTTGTCTTCCTCCAACAGGACATAGAATCCATTACATTCGTAATATTACAGCTCTCTGAATAATTAAAATACTGAGATGTATACTTGATATAATTTTCATGATGATAGGAGTTAAAGCATGTTATTAAACATGGGAACACGGTGGCGCAGTGATTGTGCGCAACCTTCAATGAATTTATTGCAGCAGTACTGTCTTTTTCAAATGTACTAACCCCCAATTCCTGTCCTTACCTTTCTTTCTCCAAATAACCAATCGCCACACAATCAGCTCTGTAATAGACGTTAAGCCATCTTTAAGCTTATAACGCTGATTCTTCAAAACTTTTAAGGAACACTGAAATATCTTCGTAGTACAGTAATCCCTCACTTATCGCGGGAGATAGGTTCCAAGGCCGACCGCGATAACTGAATTTCCGCGAAGTAGGGACACCATATTTATTTAATTATTTAACGTGTATTTGGACGTTTTTAAACCCTCCCTGTATTGTTTACAACCCACCCTTTACTCTATTAATAACAGGGACAACTGCTAAGCAATATGAAATCGGTAGATAAGTTTACACTTACTGTATAACGAAGTACACGTAGCTATATATGACGTGATGATGGTGATGAATATGCTGCGCGGTAAAAATGATGACGATGAAGGTGATAATCCCCTGAATGCAGTAGCAAGAGCATGTTAATGCTGAATGAGTGAGATGAGACTTCCTGGTTAATGCAGCATTCCGTTGCTGAGCCAATCAGCAGCACACAGGAACTTAACTGCGTGCTCTGATTGGGTAGCTTCTCAGCCATCCGCCAATAGCATCTCTTGTATGAAATCAACTGGGCAAACCAACTGAGGAAGCAAATACCAGAAGTAAAAAGACCCATTGTCCGCAGAAACCCGCGAAGCAGCGAAAAATCCGCGTTATATATTTAGATATGCTTACATATAAAATCCGCAAAGTCGTGAACCCGCGAAAAGTGAACCGCGAAGTAGCGAGGGATTACTGTACATGTTTAATTATTCTATCCTTCACACCAGTCCCAGTGAAGCATACAGTGCAAGGCAGGAACGAGTGCCTGATCCTTGCTAGTATAGCAACACCGTGTTCTTTAATTATTAACAATATAGATTATTTAAATGAAGTTAAAGTTTTATCTGTATAATATAATAAACATATTTTGCTGCATTTCATCTTAAAAATTATACTGTCATCATATGTAAATACGCGCTTTATAAAGTGGCTCAGGTTGTGCAATATTATAACTGTAGTGCAAGTTTACAGTGAGGTAATTGTACTTATAAGTCCAAACAGTTCTACAAGGAGCACTTGATGAACTGATTAATTGAGTTTAGAGCTCTTGGGATGAAACTCTTTCTGAACTGCGAGGTCCGTACAGGAAAGGTTTTGAAGCGTTTGCCGTGTAAGAAGCAGTTCAAATAGGAAGCATGGCTGAGGATGCGTGTGCTTGATGCTGTATACTGATAATTCTCATTCCGATCAGCTGCTCCGAGTGGTGCAGTGAGAGTAATATAGAAAAAGATGACCCGCTGTGGCAGCCCCTAACGGGAGCAGATGAAAGAAGTAAAAGAAGGTGCAGTGAGAGTAACAACGCTAAAGCAGTTATGGTATTTGGAACAGTTTGACCATTCCGTGGACCATTATATTGTTACTGGTTAATTGCAATCAGATGCATTAAACTAATAAACAATATGCGGTTAATTTCAGTGTATTTATAAAGCTGCGTCAGGGATGTGGATCTGAAAAAGAACGGGTAATCACACAGGAACAGTAGCACTGCTTTGACGCTGGGTGCCGCCAGTCTGCAAAACTGAGCGGAGAACTTGCGTACGCCAGGGTATGAGGTACTATGGAAATGTGTGTGACTTTACGCCAAGTTTAGGTTTTATACATCGTGATTTGAGCATGGAAACGTTCATACGCAACATTTCTGTGCGTACGCACCGTTTATACATCAGGCCCCAGGTGTATACACCAGGTTTTTGTAGGATTTTATTTCCTTTTTTCCCAAAGGTTTCTGATTTGTTTTCATCTTCTTTGTATAGACTGCAATTTTGCAATGAAGGTGGAATAAGTTCTGATAGGATTTATCTTGGTTTCATTTTTTCATTACACATCAAAATCTGAGATTTTGGCAGGGGTGTGTAAACTTTTTATATCCACTGTAGGTTGGGAGCATACACTGATACAGCACGTTGCTGCACCCACCTCTCGACGAACCACCTCAAGATCACAAATTAGGACCCGAGTGCAGCCATGCAATGGGCAACACCTCAGCACCACACTAGTTCAAATGGAGTGGAACAGTGTGAGGTTTTATTTTTTTTTACACTGGCTGCAGCCCCCGGGTTCTCCCTGCAATATAGAGGACCTGGCTGAATGCAGTTTAACGTCATACCCAGGATGGTGCAATTGCAGGTTAAGGGCCTTGCTCAAGGACCCACTGGAGTGGAATCACTTCTGGCATTTTAAGGGACTTGAACCGGCAACCTTCCACTGTTACAACAATAATAATAACAGGTTGATGTTGCAATGTAAATATGAAGAAGGGGCCTGAGTTGCCTCAAAAGCTTGCATATTGTAATCTTTTTAGTTAGCCAATAAAAGGAGTCATTTTGTTTGACTTCTAACTACGCCCATAATGGCTAACACACTAAAATTATGTTTAGAAAAGGGATGAATGGATAAGGTATGGGCTAATATTGCAAAAGGGGTCCTTTGTAGCTTTAACACCCATAGACAGTTTGAGTGTATAATAAGGTAACCAATCAAACTCACTGTGTGACTGTTACTGTTTGTAGCCTTGTGGTGTCAGGAGTTGGTGAGTCTAACTTTTCCATTTACTCCGAAGCCTGACTACGCACTGTAAAGTGTTCAGCTAAAAGTAACAGTAATCAGCGTGACAAAGGAAGTATACTGCAAATGATCGAATCTCAAAGCAAAAAATGAGGAATGGCTGAAAAAACAGTATCCCCCCCCCCGCCTGAGAGAATGAAGATGAATGGAAACCTAAGTGTGAACTGGGAGATATTTAGACAAGATTTCAAAGACTATGCTCTTGCGGAAGACTTGGCAGAAAAGGCTCCCAAGATCCACGCGGCAACACTTAGGCCAGGTTTATACTTCACGTGACGCGACGCATACTCCAGCGGATGCTACTGCTACACCAGCGTTTTACTATTTATACTTACATGCGTACTTTACATAAATCTCAATGAATTCACTAGGTGGCAGTGCGAAATATCTTCACGGTGAGAACAGGTTTGGCTTCGCTGTGTTGTGAATTGCCTGGAACACCCATTAAATTCCGATGACACCTTACCGCAATATCTCTCAAATGGATGTTTAATGATTAAATCCATCAATTCAGTGATGTGCACATTCCAACTAGCATTGGACATGAGACAGAAACAACCCCTAGACGGGGCATCAGCTCATCGCAAGATGAATACAAGCACTCACATACACTAGTGTCATTTTAGTGTCACCAAATCTGTATATCTTTGGAAGGAAACTGGAGCACACTGTGGAAACCCAGTAGAAAAACATGTAAACTCCATGCAAGGAATACCAGCGACGTGACTCCTTGCGAGACAGCAGCGCTACCGTTCCACCACCGTTTCACCCCCATGTGTGTAATTATTAACAGTATTCATTATTTAAAAGAAATTAACGAATAATCTGTAAAATGTAACATCCATCCATCCAACCCGCTATATCCTAACTACAGGGTCATGGGAGTCTGCTGGAGCCAATCCCAGCCAACACAGGGCAAAAGGCAGGAAACAAACCCCGGGCAGGGCGCCAGCCCACCGCAGAGCACACACACACACACAACAAGCACACACTAGGGACAATTTAGGATCACCAATGCACCTAACCTGCATGTCTTTGGACTGTGGGAGGAAACCGGAGCACCCGGAGGAAACCCACACAGACATGGGGAGAACATGCAAACTCCACGCAGGGAGGACCCAGGAAGCGAACCCAGGTCTCCTAACTGTGAGGCAGCAGCGCTACCGCTGCGCCACTGTGCCGCCCTAATTTAGTAATTTAATAACTGTAAAAAACAGAATTTGAAGATTTGTATTGACCCAAAGTTTCTGAACCTCACCTTGAGAAGGTCACATGACATCATGCCTACGCACAAAGATGTACAACATAAGCTGCCACAGGCACAGATGGCTCTTCACTCTTGTGGATGCCCAGGATACATTCCTACAGTGTAAGCACAATGATGAAATCAGCTATTTAATGACCTTATGGAACCCATGGGGAAGAAAGAGGTGGCTCAAATTACCATTTGGAGTGTCAATAACTCCTGAAGTATACCAGCGTAAGCAGTACCAGCTCTTGTTGAGCCTGACAGGTTCAGAGCCAATTGTAGAAGACAATTGTGGGCTGTGGAAGCACAAATGCTGATGACAAGCTCCTGGCATTGTTGGATCACTGCAAGCAAGTTAAGCTAGGGTTGGGGTTGAAGAAGATGCAGATCCAAACAAAACAGGTGCACTTCCATGGGCTTGTTCTGTCTGC
This sequence comes from Erpetoichthys calabaricus, assembly GCF_900747795.2. NCBI lineage: Eukaryota > Metazoa > Chordata > Cladistia > Polypteriformes > Polypteridae > Erpetoichthys > Erpetoichthys calabaricus. Next base: position 174,724,271 of record NC_041400.2, on the reverse strand, counting down.
TGATGGACTGAAGGCTGATCCCAGTAAGGTAAAGGCTGTACAGGAAATGCCACATCCAACAGATGTGAAATATTTGCAGTGCTTCATTGGGATTGTCACCTACCTGGCATAGTTTCTGCCCCACCTGTCAGAAGTTTGTGAGCCCCGTTGAGGTGCCTTCTGGATAAAGAAGCAGTTTGGCATTGGCTTCCTAAGCAAGAAACTACAGTCCTAGAAACAAAGTGCCTTGTTGACATCCACACCAGTGCTAAAATACTGTGATGTAAGGAAACATCATTCTAGTAAAACAGGACAGGGTTGTCGTCTTATGCAGGAGGGTCAGCCAGTTGCCTTTACATCCAGGGTATTGACGCCTACAGAACAAAACTATACCCAAATTGAAAAAGAATGCTTGAGAAATTGTTTTTGCATGTCAGAGATTTCACCACTATCTCTACGGACATGACATTGTCAACGGAGACGCTGAACATAAGTCATTTCTTCTTCAAAATGTCCTTTCTTAATATTCTTTATATTGGGCTAATATGCAGGATGAAATCAAGGACTTTGTAAGTACTGTAGCTGTTCAACCTGTAATGAATATGCACAACTCCAAGTCAAAAAGACATTGATGTCCCACAAACTACAGACACAACCCTAGCAAATAGTAAGCATAGGTTTGTTTTCCTTTGCAGGACATGATTTTCTACTTAATGCTGGCCACTTTTCAGATTTCTGGTAAGTTGAGTTGTTGCCAGATATGTCAGCTGAAGTCACTGTTAGTGTTGTGAGGCCAACTTTGCTCATTATGGGCAGCCAGCTAGAGTCATTTCAAACAATGGGTCCCAGTTTGTAAGTGAACAGTTCAGAAGGTTTGCTATAGAATGGGAGTTCCAGCATCTCCATGCCGCCCTGAAGCAAATAGCAAGGCAGAATCTGCAGTTAAAACAGTAAAGCAGCTGTGGAGAAAACAAAGCATCACGATGATGATTTATGGAAAGCTGCTTTTCCCTGGCAAAATACTCTCACAGAGGGCATGGAAAGTAGGCCAGCATAGTGACACATGTCCAGGAAACTAAAGACATCCTTACCAGAAACTGATAAATTACCTGAGCCCTGCATTGCCCCTGATGTTCCTGTGAAACTGTTAAAATGGTGCCAGACAGCCAAATTTCACTACGATTCCTGAGCAAGAGATTTGGCAGAACTTCAGGTGGGGCATTCAGTTTGCATGAAGCCACTGCCAGGTGATCGCACAAAGCACTGGAGGATAGGAACTTGTTGGCAAAAGTGTTGAGAATTTCGATTAAGGATCAATATGCTTTATTTTTAATTTTAGTGCTTTTAGTTATGAAAAGCCAAGGCCTGTATCAACTTTAAAAAGACACCATTTATTTTGTTAGAGAGGCCTTCCCACTTGCTTTGTTTTGAGTTTTTTTTTAATCAAGCTGGGAGGCAAGGTCATCATGTTTTCTAAGGAGGCAAGCAGGCATATTTTGTTTTGAGGTTGCAAGTGCTGATAGTAGACTAAAACAGACTTTGTGAAGGGCCATTGCCTGTTTGAGAAAAGGGCAAGCTCTCAGGCTAGCACATAAAACATATAAGCACTCAAATGACATTTAGAAGTATATTAGGGCTTTTCCATACCTCAGGCAATAAGATTAATATACCATATATTATGATATTAGTGAGTTTGAGTATTATAGGGACTTAATAGTTGATTGTTGAAAGTTAGGGACATTTTCCTGAACATGTGCCTGTGACATAAGCAGTGGCTTGGCCTCTGTCTGACCACTGTGCAGCTGCGTGCCATGACTTAACAGCGCTGGGCTCTTACTGTACAGTATATTAGCATGTACATTTATATTTAATTCAGCCTGCATTTAAGTTTATATGCCTTATCATTGCTTTTAGAACTATTGATTAATTATTAAGAGGAGTTGCTTGACATCTTTTTAAGTGGTTTAGTGAGGCAGCCTTTATTACAGGATGTTGCTTTTGTTTTTAATATGGCTTGTTTCCTTGCTTTCACTTGCCTTGTTTTTTAAGTTTTTGTTTTTAGCACATGGCGACTCTGCTGGCCTTTTGACCCACCAGAGTCTAAACAAGAATTTTGGAAAAACCTTCAACGCCCCAAACTTAAAGGAAACTAAGTAAACTCACACACTAGTGTGTAAACACTTTAAACATATAAACATTTTAGCATTTAAATTCATATATTAAGGCTTATGAACATTTCAGATGATCAGATTAAAAGCAAGCTGTATTGAGTTAGTTAGGCTGAATTATACAGAAGCTTTAAGAATTGATTATCAGGTTAGCCCCTGTATTGGTAAGTCACTGGCTGATGATGTAGCTGCCTTTGCTCTTTATGTACCTTTGTCAATGCTTGCTCATGAATCAATATCTTAATTAATCAAGAGAAAACAACACATACTATATCAGCTGGCTTTGAGCAATATAAAAATTTAACGGTTCATTAATAAAGGCTTTAACACTGTGCTTGCTAACTGAAGGCCTCTTGTTTGCTTCTAACTGCAGCAGCTTAGCTCTTATCAGTAAAGCTGCATGCTGCGCTTACCAGCACAGCTGCCTGTGATTTTAGTCTTACTGGATGCTGGACAACAAGCAAGTATTAATTGAACAGTTCAGTTTTTTATATGTGGGTCATCCTGGTTCCAACTTAATGATGAGGGGCTGATCAATTAAAAGGCTTCCAATTTTTATTAGCTCAAGATTTGGAATGTGAGGAATGTAAAACATGATAAGATGATGGACATCTCTGGGCCAGGTGGCAAGTACTGACCTTCGAGTCTTAATGATTGTTTAGACTACCTATTGTCACTTCAGAACTGGCCGACAGGTCAGGAATATCTCAGCCAAGCTTCACTCCATCATGTCCGCTTGTGCTGGAAGCCTTTAACCGACTGACCAAGTGCTACATCCAGTTTTCATATGACATTGATAGATAGATAGATAGATAGATAGATAGATAGATAGATAGATAGATAGATAGATAGATAGATAGATAGATAGATAGATAGATAGTGTGAGCGCTGAAGTCGAAATCAACAACGGGAGTCTAAAACCAATTTTTAATAAAAAACAATTTCTTTATTCTTTTGTTCTTTATTCTTGGTGAGTAAAAAAAACTGTGAGACTGCCCTGTTGGAGAATGCGGGCAGCCTGCAAAAGAAAAAAGTGTTTTCCCTTTTATCACCTAGCTTGTTCATTTAGCTAAAGAGAGAACAGAAAAAAACATAACAGTTCATTTTGAGGTCATCCATAGATTAGGAGACATCTTAAATTTATGACATAGGAGTACAGAAAAACAAACAGCAGTACCAGGCACCTACATTATCTAAAGAATGTGCCCGTCTTAGCACAAACCCATTTTAAGCAGTTTTCTTAAAGTTCATTGCATTAGTTATAAAGAGATTACATTCTTTTAATTTTAATATCTTCATTAGATTATATTTGTTTGATTAGATTAATAATTCTTATTTATTAATTCACAAGTGACTTGTTTTCTTATAATATTAAACAAGAGTAAAGAAAGATCACATTGAATTATAATATCACAGGGTGTTCTGTTTATATCAAGAGGTTAGCACTTCCACATTGAAAAATTAAATGTCTCATATTCTGTGTATAAACATAATTCATTTCCTACCTAAATGCAGATAAAATCATATAGAATTATAAAATCATATAGTTCTCTGCAGCATGATTAATACAAAATTCAGTCATTGGTATTTTGTGAGTTAAATACTTATAATCATCTGCGGTGGGCTAGCACCCTGCCTGGGGTCTGCTTCCTGCCCTGCGCCCTGTGCCGGCTGGGACTGGCCCCAGCAGACCCCCGCAACCCTGCAGTTAGGATATAGCAGGTTGGATAATGGATGGATAGATGCATACTTATAAACATTACAGTTAATAATGTTTTTTCTGCGTTCTCAATAGATAGATAGATAGATAGATAGATAGATAGATACTTTATTAATCCCAAGGGGAAATTCACATTGGTGCATAAGCATAACATAACATGTTGTTACCAACACAAAAAGGCGATTTGCACCAGTGTCTGTTATCCCAAACGGACCACTTTAATGAACCCGTATTGCAGTAAGGAAACCTAGCAAGAATGAAGCTGCCTTTATGAATAGTAAGAGGTTACATTCTATTAACATACAAGTTATCTGTGATGCCAGGATTAGACGAACACCCATCAGGACTGCTCTGGCATAATGCTGCATAAAAAGGCATCTCCAGTTACAAATGCCATATGCAGATCAAAATCAGAGAGTGTAGACTTGTTTCTTCCTCCTTGTGTTACACGCCCATACTGCCTGTGAGTAATGATTCACTTTGTTACCAGATACTGGACCTTTTTTATTTAATTTCAGACAGAAATCCAAGCAGTAGCATGTTGCAATTCAACATATTTGCATTTGTTGTTGACATTCGCTCTTAGTCCACAAAATGAAGGTTCTTTGTGTGCCTCTAATTTAGAGATAAGAACTTCTGTCTCACACTACTGGAATGTGTCATGTGGCTGCACTTCCAGCCAATGAAGGTCTCCAGCATTGTATATGTATGAGTTTTAATAGCATAGTCCATATATGGTTAGTTGTTACAGGGTGGGACCGGGCGTAGTTTGAGGAGATTTAAAATCATATTTTCACTCTTGAATTAATGCAAGGATTTACAAACAAAGCCCCAAATTGATATTGTGCTATGCATGCTACAAACCTGATGCTGTAATGGTTTTACTGACTCTGTGTGACCATGTGCAAGTCCATAAGAAATGTAACCAATCGTGTGTCAAATGTTGTAGGTTGCCTTGGATAAAGGCATCAGTTAAATAAGTACATATGTGAATTTCCCCTTGGGATTAATAAAGTATCTATCTATCTATCTATCTATCTATCTATCTATCTATCTATCTATCTATCTATCTATCTATCTATCTATCTATCTATCTAATAATAATACAATGCTTAGCATTACAGTAAAATTGGTTTTCACACCATTGCAGGAATACCTGGCAGTGTAAGTGCAGTGGTCAGAATGCTCATCTCTATTCCCATTGGCATCCTCTTAAATCCCAACCGGGACTTTCGAAAATCATTCTCAGAGTTAAATGTCCAGTTGATGTGCAACCAACCATCCAGGATTTTTTACAGACCTTATGACCAAGCAGTCTTGGAGTACTCATGTTGATTATGTGTTCCAATTCTGAAGTGTGTTAGACAGCAAGGGATTGGTGTGTTTGCTGTTGACTGGTTACTGGGAGACAGCGAAGGGGTGTAGCCACACCTTAAAAATAAAGGAGTGGCCAGAATGGCTCTTCAGAGCGATGCCATAGGGGAACCACATTTGGTTCCAAAAAAGACCCATTCACCTGAAGGTTCCAGAAAGAACCTTTATTTATTTAGATCTGTAACAGGCTCCTTACAGCAAATAAACATGAATAGATGGTAACAGATTTGTGAAAGACTAAGGCTCTTGCTGCAAATCTATGTAATCCATGCAGGCTAATTCCAGGTTTTCTAAATCTGGTAGTGTCCTTTAGTCTACCAAACATTAAAGATTTCAGGTTTTGTTTCTACTTATAAAGTTTCTCAAAGCACAAATAACCAACTTCGTATGCAAAGAACCCTTCCCAGAAGGAAATGGTGCTTTGTCAAACAATAGTTCTACAAGCAACCCCACAACCTAATAAAGAACCACAAAATGCCTTTAAAGAACCAGTGTTTTTATTGTGCAGGTGTGTCTTAAAGTGATAGCGGTCCAAAAAATTGAAACATAATAAGCACACAGTGTTCATAAAATACCCTTTACTTTTTAATAAAAAGTACAAAATATCCATCCATCCATCCTCGTCCACTTATCCGAGGTCGGGTCGCGGGGGCAGCAGCTTGAGCAGAGATACCCAGACTTTCCTCTCCCCGGCCACTTCTTCTAGCTCTTCCGGGAGAATCCCGAGGCGTTCCCAGGCCAGCCGGGAGACATAGTCCCTCCAGCTTGTCCTGGGTCTTCCCCGGGGCCTCTTCCCAGTTGGATGTGCCCAGAACACCTCACCAGGGAGGCGTCCAGGAGGCATCGTGATCAGATGCCCAAGCCACCTCATCTGACTCCTCTCAATGCGGAGGAGCAGCGGCTCTACTCTGAGCCCTTCCCGGATGACTGACCTTCTCACCCTATCTTTAAGCCGCTTGTATTCGCGATCTCGTTCTTTCGGTCACTACCCATAGCTCATGACCATAGGTGAGGGTAGGAACATAGATCGACTGGTAAATTGAGAGCTTTGCCTTACGGCTCAGCTCCTTTTTCACCACGACAGACCGATGCAGAGCCCGCATCACTGCAGATGCCGCACCGATCTGCCTGTCGATCTCATGCTCCATTCTTCCCTCACTCATGAACAAGACCCCAAGATACTTGAACTCCTCCACATGTGATTATTTTTTTGATAATTACGTTTTTAGTTATCTCAAATTGGTGCAAATTTCGTTCCATACGCTGCTGCCAATCGAGATTACCAGCCTAATTTGATACACTCGGCTCTAATATTTCAATGTCCTTTCTGAATTGCGAGGGACACTGAACCAAAGTTTATAAGCTGACAAAGTTAAAACAGTGGTTTGCTAATGTTAACTAGCAAAATATTAGCAAATATTACCTAATGGAGTCTGATGAGGTGGCTCGGGCATCTGATCAGGATGCCTCCTGGACGCCTCCCTGGTGAGGTGTTCCGGGCACGTCTAACCGGGAGGAGGCCCCGGGGAAGACCCAGGACACGCTGGAGGGACTATGTCTCTCGACTGGCCTGGGAACGCCTTGGGATTCTCCCGGAAGAGCTAGAAGAAGTGGCCGGGGAGAGGGAAGTCTGGGCATTTCTGCTCAAGCTGCTGCCCCCGCTACCCGACCTCGGATAAGCGGGAGACAATGGATGGATGGATGGATAATCACATGAAAAAGTGCAATGACTTATATGAATAAGTTATTACATTTTGAAAAATTGCCACAATGTATGTAAAAGATTAACTGATCGACAGACAACAAAATCAGGTTAAAAATGTCCAAAAAAGTCTACTGTGAAAAAATATAAATTTAAACAGCCTTTAAAAATAAAGTACATTTCAAATAAAAACTGCAAAAGTCAAATCAAAAGTACAATATTGAAACTGAATAAAACACTGCATGTCATGATAACTATCCATCCATCCATTTTCCAACCTGCTGAATCCGAACACAGGGTCACGGGGGTCTGCTGGAGCCAATCCCAGCTAACACTGGGCACAAGGCAGGAAACCAATCCCGGGCAGGGTGCCAACCCACCGCAGGACACACACAAACACACCAAGCACACACTAGGGCCAATTTAGAATCGCCAATCCACCTAACCTGCATGTCTTTGGACTGTGGGAGGAAACCGGAGCGCCCGGAGGAAACCCACGCAGACACGGGGAGAACATGCAAACTCCACGCAGGGAGGACCCGGGAAGTGAACCCAGGTCCTCAGGTCTCCCAACTGCGAGGCAGCAGCACTACCCACTGCGCCACTGTGCCGCCCGTCATGATAACTAGCATTAGTATTATCAAATATTGTGTTCTAAGTTGTTTTATAATGTTTTTTATTTATGCTGCTCATAATAAACAAAAAACATTATAAAATTAACACTCATTTGACAGTGTTTTAGGAGTTACAATGAGCGACAAAGCCATTACTGAATAATAAATGTCACTGTTTCAGAAGATCAATCTTGTATCTCTGTTTATTTAAACTATTTCAAAAGAAACCCTTAGGCCAGGGAAATATACTGAATATGAACAAAATGGTAAGACAATTTGACAATTTTTGGAAAAACACCCACCCTACCCAGGGACTGTTTATGCCCCTGCAGGGGGTGTCCTAGTTGTTTGTACCTGCCACATCCAGTGTTGAATTTCCACACCATAGCTGAGAGGAGCTTTAGCACGTCACCACGCACCAAAGGACAGTGCACTCTGGGCATGTGGGAGATTCGAGTCCAGTGCCTGCACAAATCTATGGGGGCGTCCATAAGCATTGGAGAAGAACACTTCTTCATTTTTGCCACTTCATATGTATGTTGTTTTAAATCCTCTGTTATGAAATGTTGCTTTTTTTCCAATTGCTGCTTACCATTGCTTCTACTTGGAAACCATGTCACATGTTGAGCCCTTTTATAGATTTTTGAGTAAATGGCAAAATTTAATGTACCTATTAGTCGAAATTTTTTGTGCTTTTTTGAATGTTAACTGATTTTTCTATTACTTTTTTCTTTTTATATTTGTACATATGTGGTGTGACAATATAATATGTATTTTTGACAACTAAACTACTTGAGATCAATGTTCCTGTTATAGACTGTCTGCTTTTTGACATGTTCATTTAGTTTTAATTTTATTTCTTAGGTTTCATTTAGTTCCAGTTTATTGCCATTTTTAGTTTTAGTTTGTATTAGGTTTTTCAGTCATTTAAGTTTTAGTTTGCTTTTAGTGTTTTACCATTTCCTATTTTTAGTTTTAGTTTTTTTTCTTTTTATTTATTTTTAGGTTTTCAAAAATTCAAGTTTATTAGTTTTGTGTTACTCACCAAAAATATCCACACTGGCATAGTTTTACAAGTATAGAAGCACAATTTTCAAAAATATTCTTTTTATAATAATATTTTATTATAACATTATAACAACCTAAACAAGAAAGGGCCATTCAGCCCAGCAAAGCTTACCAGTCCTAACCACTTAAATCTTCTAAAATATCATCAAGCTGAGTTATGAAAATCCTTAAAGTCCAACTTTCCACCACACTACTTGGTCTCTCATTCCACATGTCTGCAGTTCTCTATGTGAAGGCAAAAATCTTAATGTTTGTGCAAAATTTAATCTTAACAAGTTTCCAACTTTGTTCTTGATAAACTCATTTTAATATAACAGTCTCGACAGGTTCTTTACTGGGTTGTATGGTTCATTGTAGAACCATTGCATTACAAAGCACCATTTCTTGACGGGTTCTTTGAAAAACTTCATACTATGTAGGAAAAAAAAAAAACTTAAATATTTAGTGTATGGCAGGCTGTTTAGCACAAGATAACTTGGACTAAGCCTGTTTTATTGTATGCAGCGAGAGTCTTTTTAAAATTATGAGCCATTGGTATTTCACAATTTTGTTACCACATATTTATGGATATTTACTGTATGGAACTTGCTACAGAATTAAGTAAATAAAGGTTCTTTCTGGAACTTTCTGACATTGTATATCGTTCATGTTGTACCTATCAACGTAATACAAACAATTTTACTGTCTGTGACAGAACTTCGTTTTCTCCTGATAAGGTGACAGTTCAAGGTTTCCAGTATAATCAAAAGTGCAAGAATCAAATAACAAGAGTGCTCTGATGTCATTTGTTACTTTAACCACAACAACTTTAAGCGAATCATTATTTAATTTCAACAAAGCTTTCTTCTTTATTTTTGAGATTTCCTTGCTGAGCAGTAATATCACCGTACACATGTATTCTTACTTTATATTTATTTTTGATATCTCCTCATGTGGATTATATACCATCGACCCACTTCCAAAATTTGCAAGTGTATTTTTTATGGGAATTCTTATACTGTTGAAGTCACTAATTCATCCATCCATTCTCCAACCCGCTGAATCCGAACACAGGGTCACGGGGGTCTGCTGGAGCCAATCCCAGCCAACACGGGGCACAAGGCAGGGAACCAATCCTGGGCAGGGTGCCAACCCACCACAGGACACACACAAACACACCCACACACCAAGCACACACTAGGGCCAATTTAGAATCGCCAATCCACCTAACCTGCATGTCTCTGGACTGTGGGAGGAATCCCACGCAGACACGGGGATAACATGCAAACTCCACACAGGGAGGACCCGGGAAGCGAACCCAGGTCCCCAGGTCTCCCAACTGCGAGGCAGCAGCGCTACCCACTGCGCCACCGTGCCGCCCGAAGTCACTAATTGAACTTTGTTAATAAAAATAATAACAGAAATAGAGATGACAGTTTTTCCATGCATATACTGCATTTCTACAAGCATACCATTTACTGTACATTACATACTGAACATCTGTTATCACCACAACTCAGATCTTTCACTTATTAAGCAACATGTAAAACCTGGGGAGCTCCTTGTGAGACTAAACTTGCAGGATGTAATTTAATAACACATGTAGAAATAAACAGATTTTGACAATTGAGAGTGCTTAATGACACCCTTCTATTATTCAGTGTGATGGACCCCAGGGCTTCACTAAGCCCAAACCCTGACACGAACACAGAACCCTAACCCACAAGTTTTCCTTCTCCTCCCAATAACTCTCTCACTACCAGTCACATGTTGCCTCTCCACCACCCAGCTCCGACTCGCCTGGATAAGGGAGTGCGGTTCCTTTTATTACAGACCCAGGAGTACTTCCTGTGCCAGGGTGATTGCCCGATCGAAGCACTTCCGGGTCACATGGAAGTCCATTATCACAGTAGGGAGCTTGTTTCCCTGCAGAGCCCTCTCATGATACCCAGTGACCCCAGCAGGGCTGCCATGCTGGACTACATTTCCCAGCATGCCCTGCTGGCGTCCCACTGGGCGTGGATCTCCGGGACTGCTGCCATCTAGCATGCTGGGGGAATAAAAACTCCTCAGCTATATATCTTGTTTTACATGAGTTGTCCATCCATCTCTTTCTTCCAGGTCTGCTTCCTGTTTCCTTCCCGGCCAGAATGCCCGTCCAGCCCACGTGGCATCTACACCAGACATGAATATTAAACAATATCTGAGATTATGCACACTCAGTCTACATACACATGGGAAGAACATGCAAACTCCACACAGACATTGACCAGGCTAAAAATCAACCTGAACTCACAGGCTTGTGAAATAGTAGTAGTAATAATAATAATACATTTTATAGCACCTTTCAAATGCTCAACGAGCTTCATAAATAGCCAAAGGAAAAGAAAAAAACAGAACAGATGAGAGTAATAACACACCATACAAACTAATATCAAACATTAATTAATACATGAAGTCAAAGTTCTGAATTAAAGTTACAAGAAAGCAGGAAAAAAAGAAGGGAATGAACACACATCAGGATTTTTGGATGCTTATGTGTAGGAATGTAAATACTGATGTTACAATCACCCACAATCATAAGGACAAGGAACAATGAATAGGATACGAGTGGATTTTATTACCAGTTTTACAGCCATACACTGGACAGACATCAGCCTTTCAATGGCTATTCATTTGCATTTGCAAAATCTCCATACTGCTGCAAAGTGAACATTCAGACAGAAGTCCCCTGTTAAAAAAAAAAAAAACTTTACAATTCTGCCTCTTTCTAAATATATTAAGATTATTACAGTCCTTTGCATTTGCTATCAAGCATTTAACATAGAGAAGTGAACCATGATAGTGTGACAGGAATGGCCTCCATGACACCACACCACCCACTTTAGAACAGCAGCATTAATAACCTGATTTGAACTCAACATATTCGTGTAACACTGGCTCAGTTGATAACACTGATTTCATGCTATGCATCTACACGCATAAGCAATCTTTTACAGCAAAGATTCCATTAATAAACAAGCAATATCTGTGTTAAGTAAGGTTACATGTCCGCAATTCTTACCTTCTTTGGCATCTAAAGATAACATTTTGTTCCAGTCTAAAGGAATTTGAAGCATGGAGGAGGCTTGAGAAATCCTCCATGTCGTTTAATATTCAAACTTTTTAGCAGTATCTTCCAAAGTAACAGGTGAATATGTTTTACTTTATGTGTCTTTTTATTGAATTTTAGTGAAAGTTGCCTGCATTTCGCTGAAAATGGGACATCTGTGACCGATGGTCAATTATGGCCAATGAAATCTGCAGAATAAATCATTGACAAGTGATGAGGCTTTGAAATTCACTCTTAGTTATACAAGGGAAAGGTGACTGATTAATGAAAAGACCAATGAAATCCACACATTCAAATTCTAGAAGTCAGGGACACTTGCACATGCCCACGAATCAATGTTTGGTCCAAACCAAACGTATGACTGCATGATTTTAAATAATTTATAATTAATTTATCGGCAACTGCATGCTTGCATGTATATTATGCACAAAAACTAGTGTGGTGAACATCAAAATTAAAATTACAAAAATTTTTCTGCTCAACTTGCACCTTTCTTGCTTCCTCATCACAAACCAATCCCAGAATGCCTTTGCGTTTCCAGTATGTTACTGTATAAAGGGAGAAAAGCATTGAAAATGGCTATTTACTTTAGATGTGCAGCCACTCTTTAAAATATACAGTATGTTACTGTGTGAAGAAAATACAGGAAAATACTGATTGAAAATGACTGTAAACTTGCAGCAGTTTTTTACATTGTATGCACGTGTGAGGAGAATCTTTGTTTTGGTGCTGGAAAGACTGTGTACATTAGTTCTTTGCCAGATACCACCACTTCAGATGTCCAAGCTGTACCTTCATAGCGCATAATTTGGGAGGTTATGATGGATACTTCTTAATGAAATACTTGATTGAAAATAGAGTGAACCTTCAGGTTACCACTCAAGGAAATACGTTTATGTGCTTTATGGATTCAGTACATAAATTATATTTCATTGATTTGCCAAGTTTCCTCCAAATGAAATTGAGTGCCATGGAATGGCGATTTCACTCATTTTTTCAGTATGACTAAAAATTAGGAATATATTGGTCCTTACCTAGATTCTAAATACTATGGTATGCAGATTTTTTTTGCCTGAGGCGAGAGGTAATTTTAGAGAAGAGTTGGTTTTTATTGAAAAAATGATGTAGAAGACAACCTCTACCAATGGAAACTGACAAAAAAAGAGTGTGAAATTGATTGCATATTATTTGTAAAAATGTTTTTTGTTTATTAAAATAAAATGATGTCATTGCAGATTGTTGTCACCTTTTAACCATTGTAAGAAAGCACAAAAAAGATTATAAAGATTTTGTGAGTTCCACCCTGTACACTTGAAAGTAAATATGGAGGCGGGATCTGGGAGACTGGAAGCGGAAGTGATGTCATGTGGAGGTGGGACTTGGGAGGCTGGAACCGGAAATGATATTATTAAGATGATTCTGACCATAGACATATATAGATAGACGTTGCATTCACCGTGTTGCCCAGTCGACACGATACGTCAGCACGTCCGCCATATTGCAAGTGGCAAAAGTGCCATTTAACAAGTAGACGTGGAAACCGGGTTTTCTGATGAAAAAACAATAACGTTTAAAACAGTATCGTTTACATACAACAAATTTTGTTGAATCATTTAAATGCAATTATTTATATCCATTTATACACTAATAATGGCAATTATTAAATAATAATAATAATAATTATTATTTAATAATTCCTCCCATATAAGTAACATTTCTCGGACTGCCTTCTTCCAACTCCGAAACATTTCTAGACTTCGTCCTGTTCTTACACAACACAGTACTGAAGTATTGGTTAATGCCCTAGTCACCTCACGTATAGATTACTGTAATGCTATTCTATCTGGCATCCCACAGAAACGTATCCATCGCTTACAACTTATTCAAAATTCTGCTGCCAGGATAATAACCTGTTCTAAATCCACTGAACATATTACACCTATTCTCTCTCAACTTCACTGGCTCCCTGTTCACTACAGAATACAACACAAAATACTGCTCTTAACATTTAAAGCTCTCCACAACCTCACTGATCTCCTACAGACCTACACTACCTCTCGCTCACTCAGATCCTCATCTGCAGCTCTACTTTCTGTACCACACATCAGACTCAGTGCTATGGGAGCTTGGGCGTCCTCTCGTGCTCCTCAACTCTGAAATCCTCTTCCCTCTCATATCCGTCAGCTCGATTCAATAACACATTTTAAAACTACCCTCAAAACTTATCTTTTCAAAGTGGCATACCAATTGTGAATTGTGCACTGTTACTGCCAGTTATCTTTGTTTGTTACCTAATTAATGCTTTTTGATTTATCATTCTCTTGTTTTAATTTTACTAAAGTTGTTTAATATTATTGTAAGGTGACCTTGAGTGCTAAGAAAGGCACCTATTAAATAAAATGTATTATTATTATTATTATTAATTATTGAGACAAAAACTTGACCAATGTCTGAAAGTCAAAATAGTAAGACTGCAACTGGCAGTCTGGTCTTTCTTTTAACAGTGAAATGATACACTCAATGACAAAAATAAACAATTGTATTATATACAAATTGGCTTAATAATTTCTGAAAACATTTCACTCATTCCTCTCTCAATTTCTTTCTCTCTCTCACACACGCACACACTTAATAGATAGATAGATAGATAGATAGATAGATAGATAGATAGATAGATAGATAGATAGATAGATAGATAGATAGATAGATAGATAGATAGATAGATAGATAGATAGATACTTTATTAATCCCAAGGGGAAATTCACATACTCCAGCAGCAGCATACTGATACAAAAAACAATATTAAATTAGAGATTGATAATAATGCAGGTAAAAACAGACAATAACTGTGTATAATGTTAACGTTTACCCCCCCAGGTAGAATTGAAAAGTCACATAGTTTGGGGGAGGAATGATCTTCTCAGTCTGTCAGTGGAGCAGGACAGTGACAGCAGTCTGTCGCTGAAGCTGCTCTTCTGTCTGGAGATGACACTGTTTAGTGGATGCAGTGGATTCTCCATAATTGATAGGAGCCTGCTTAGCGCCCGTCACTCTGCCACAGATGTCAAACTGTCCAGCTCCATGCCAACAATAGAGCCTGCCTTCCTCACCAGTTTGTCCAGGAGTGAGGCGTCTTTCTTCTTAATGCTGCCTCCCCAGCACACCACTGCGTAGAAGAGGGCGCTCGCCACAACCGTCTGATAGAACATCTGCAGCATCTTATTGCAGATGTTGAAGGACGCCAGCCTTCTAAAGAAGTATAGTCGGCTCTGTCCTTTCTTGCACAGAGCATCAGTATTGGCAGTCCAGTCTAATTTATCATCCAGCTGCACTCCCAGGTATTTATAGGTCTGCACCATCTGCACACAGTCACCTCTGATGATCACGGTGTCCAAGAGGGGTATTGGCCTCCTAAAATCCACCACCAGCTCCTTGGTTTTGCTGGTGTTCAGGTGTAGGTGGTTTGAGTCGCACCATTTAACAAAGTCATTGATTAGGTCCCTATACTCCTCCTCCTGCCCACTCCTGATGCAGCCCACGATAGCAGTGTCGTCAGCGAACCTTTGCACGTGGCAGGACTCCGAGTTGTATTGGAAGTCCGATGTATATAGACTGAACAGGACCGGAGAAAGTACAGTCCCCTGTGGCGCTCCTGTGTTGCTGACCACAATGTCAGACATGCAGTTCCCAAGACGCACATACTGAGGTCTGTCTTTAAGATTGTCCCTGATCCATGCCACCAGGTATGAATCTACTCCCATCTCTGTCAGCTTGTCCCCAAGGAGCAGAGGTTGGATTGTGTTGAAGGCGCTAGAGAAGTCCAGAAACATAATCTTACAGCACCACTGCCTCTGTCCAAGTGGGAGAGGGATCGGTGTAGCATATAGATGATGGCATCCTCCGCTCCCACCTTCTCCTGATATGCAAACTGCAGAGGGTCGAGGGCGTGTTGAACCTGTGGCCTCAGGTGGTGAAGCAGCAGCCTCTCCATGGTCTTCATCACAGGTGATGTCAGAGCAACAGGCCAGAAGTCATTCAGCTCACTAGGACGTGATACCTTTGGGACTGGGGTGATGCAAGATGTTTTCCAAAGCCTCGGGATTCTCCCCTGTTCTAGGCTCAGGTTGAAGATGTGCTGTAGAGGACCCCCCAGCTCCGATGCACAGACCTTCAGCAGTCGTGGCGATACTCCATCTGGACCCGCTGCTTTGCTGGCACGAAGTCTCCTCAGCTCTCTGCTCACTTGCGCTGTTATAATTATGGGTGGGGATGTCTCTCCTATGCTGGTATCAGCAGAAGGATGTGTGGAGGGTGCAGTACTCCGAGGTGAGAGTGAGAGTGGGTTAGGGTGGTCAAACCTGTTAAAGAAGTTGTTCATTTGGTTTGCTCCCTTCACATCTCTCTCGATGGTGGTACCCCGCTTCGAACTGCAGCCAGTGATGATCTTCATCCCATCCCACACTTCCTTCATGCTGTTATTCTGCAACTTCTGCTACAGCTTTCTCCTGTACTGCTCCTTCGCCACCCTGAGCTGGACTCGGAGTTCCTTCTGCACGCGCTTGAGCTCATGCTGATCACCGCCTTTAAAAGCCCTTTTCGTCTGGTTCAAAAGGCCCTTGATGTCACTTGTAATCCATGGCTTGTTGTTAGAAAATATACAATAATATATAATATTATATATTATAATATACAGGATAGGATCTAAAATCCTTGAAACAGAACTGTCTTACATAGCTTTTTCCGTGTGTTGCCACTCTGTAATTTGAGAATTCAGTCTGGCAATACAGTGCAGCCTTAGTTTGTAGAAGACCGACACAACTAAAGACATGAGCATAAAATGATGGTTGTCAATTTCAAACTGTGTTTCCTTAATGTGCTCCTTGAGAAAAAACACATCATCTGAACCAATCTCAGCCTGAACAAACTGATTGATCAAAGATACACTGACAGCTTGCCCTAATGTTGACTGTCGGATAACACGCTCAGCTACTTTGACCACCTTGACTGTACCCTCAGAAGGAATCATTAAACCTCCTTTGTTTTTTTATTGTGAGCAAGTGGTAGCTTTGATCATATGATGCCGGTACAGCATCTGTTACCAAACTAGCACGGCACACATCACAGGACAGCTTTCTCAAAATCCCATCTAAGGGCTACCTCCCACTGCTTCCTGAGGTGGATTTCTTTGGGAAACCTTCAAAGTTTGAGAAACGTTAACAGCTAACAACAAGCTACATAGTTAGTGACTAAATACGCCATGTTGTTTGGAGGCTCACTTGAGCACATAAATGTATAGCTTTGCTAGCTTAACCTGGCGTAGCTAAAGTTAAGATTATAAATCTGGATTTTCTAATGGCCAAATATAACCAAAACAATTGTTCAGCCTTACCTATGAAATGTAATCCCCCGGGATCTGGTTTGGAGCATACAGTGGTTTGTACAATTCCAAGCAGCACATGCGTGAGGCATCTTTATCCACTACTTCACTCAATAGCAGTGCCATTCGCAATATGGCGGCGAAGTTGACGTGCGATGCTGCTTGTCATGCGGCGTCTAGTAATTCTATGTCTATGATTCTGACGGTCTACAGAAGGGAAAAAAAGAAAGCATCAGAGGACAGCGCCAACCCCTGGTCCAGATGAGAAACACCATTATTTGAGCCCTTAAGCTGTCTCCCAAGCACACATGTGTGACACCATCTATTGAAATATTTACTGGTATCTGCTCTTTGAATGCATGGGTATAGATAAAAACATCAATCCTATGATAGAAGGCAGGAGTGAACAAATTTAAAATCCATAGCATCATTTTTGTTTACATCAACAGGGTACTTTTTTATCCCAGGTGTGTAGAAAAGTCTTTAACCTCCTTGATGCAGAAAGACGAGACAATGCTGACTGCATGTGTCAGAGACCCAGCTTTGAAGCTGCCTCATTTTCAGTTTTTGTTTAAGAAACGGTATATGTTTTTCCGAAAATGAAGTCTAGAGGAATTCCAAAGGAATCAAAAAACTGTCCACTTCCATCTTTGGCGAGGAAAAGTGCCAGCTAGTGTTCTCCAGGCTGAGTTTGACGGTGAGTATCCACAATGAACATCTCCGGCATTCCAATAATTTTTTCTGGGTGATCATCACATGCCACCACCCTATGGAAATATCTGTCTGTGTAGGTGTTTTGGGACAGCAACTCTGTTAATTGTTTTGTATTCATGATGTTTATTAGTAGTCATACAGAACATTACGTCTATGGTAGATTTCAATGATGTTGTCAAAGACAGCCATACACTATCGGAAGGGGTACACAAAAGCGTATTTCAAATCTCATGTTTTCCATTCAGTTGAAGAAATGCTATTCACTGCTTTCATGATCTGGGTTTAGAACAACACGTCCTTTGGGTCCATTTTGACCCACCATTGACTTTAATGGGTTTTCATTAAATGTGCTTTGTTTGTTCAGAACCCATAAAAAAAAATATAAATGTTGCCTGTTCTAAACTACCAGTTAAGATAGTCAATCAATATAAAATAGATTTGGGGTGAAACATTTGATGTCTATGGCACTTAAAAAGTGGTGTCAAAATTTGGTAAAAAAAAGACCCATAAGGAACAGCAATAGATCTGCAAATACTGACACAGGGTTAAAAAAAATACATTTGTAAATAATGCCATTATCACATTCTAAGTGGACAATTCAAAATAGAGTTCCATTGCAGCCATCACTTCATGTGCTTGGAATTTTCAATCAGATGATCTTTTTTACTTGCAGTTTCTCTATGACATCCTATAGACCCATGAGAACTTCTTAACTGTTCTTTGGTGTTAGTTCATATCCATTGTTATTCATGTGACTTTTGTCTCTTCTTTTATTCTTTTTGAACCTTTTTGAGTAATATGAAGCACTCTGATCATTGGAAATGTGCGATATAAATAAAATGTATTGATATTATTGTTGTAATTGTTTGAAAGTAGTGAATCCCACCCCCATCCCTTCACTTTCCATCCATTATCCAACCCGCCATGTCCTAACTACAGGGTCACGGGGGTCTGCTGGAGCCAATCCCAGTCAACACAGGGTGCAAGACAGGAAACAAACCCCGGGCAGGGTGCCAGCCCACCACAGACCCTTCACTTTAGATATCCTTATTCAATACAACATATGCAGTCATTCCATTTCCAGACTTTTTAATTAGTCAGTTCTTAAAAGCACACCCTGGACTTTGCCTTGAGCTCAGTTACTGTATGGTACCTGCTGGACAGCAAAAATCATTGTGCGTTTTTTAGGCTACATTAGTTTCACATTGGAAGTTAGGGTTCTGTTTCTTTTGTATTTCTACTACCTACATATTTGTTTTATCCAGCTGTCTATAATAGTGGATTTTTTTATTCATTAAATCACATCTCTGGCATCTTTTAGAGCCCAAAATTCAACAAATGGTATTTAAAAATGTCACAGGTAGAAGTAGATATCATCTGACCCAGTTTTCAGGTAGGCTGCTGGCATGACAACAAGGCTTAATGTTAACAGAGCTACTGTAGGTGTATGCAACACGTAATATGCAGGTATGACTTTTTAATCTCACACTGATAATAATAAGGCATCTTTTCCTTTAATCAGATCACCAGGACAGCATTTTTTCACTTAAGAAAAATAGCAAAAATTAGATCACTTATATGCTGAAAAATAAGTTCACGGTTTTCTTTTTAGTTGACTAGATTACTGTAATGCACTCCTCTCAGGACTACCCAAAAAAGACATCAATCAGTTGCAACGAGTGCAGAATGCGGCCGCCAGAATTTTAACTAGGAAAAGAAAATCCGAGCACATCTCTCCAGTCTTGATGTCACTGCACTGGTTACCTGTGCCATTTAGAATTTACTTGAAAATCCTGCTTTTTTTACAAAGCCTTCAATAATCTCACTCGATCCTATATTTCAGAATGCCTTTCACCTTATACTCCAAATCGTAACCTTAGATCTTCAAATGAGTGTCTGCTTATTATTCCAAGAGCTAAACTTAAAAGAAGTGGTTAGGCAGCCTCCTGCTGTTATGCACCTAAATCTGGAATAGCTTACCGATACAAATTCGCCAGGCTGATACGGTGGAGCACTTTTAAAAACTGCTAAAAACTCATTATTTTAATATGGCTTTCATATAGCTTCATTTTATTGTAACCCTGATATTCTGTATATGCATTTAATTATCATTTTATCATATTTCTGAGATCCGTTCTAACCCCTACTTTCTCTGCTGTTCTTTTTTCTTTGATGGTGATCTGTGCCACCACCGCCTGATCAAAGCACCATGCTGTCTCTATCTACATTGATGGATTGAAGACCATGATCATCTAATTCTTCCATGTGAAGCCTGAAAACCATGAGGACTGATGGAGATGATTTATGTTAGGTAGAATGCCCAGGGCATTCTCATGGCCTCAGAACCCCTACAGATTTTGTTTTCTCCAGCCCCCTGGAGTTTTTATTTTGTTTTGTCTTCCTGTCCATCGAACCTTACTTTGTTCTTTGTTACTTAATATTGCCTAATCTTATTTTTATATTTTTCTTTTTTTTTCTTCATCTTGTAAAGCACTTTGAGCTACATTATTCGTATGAAAATGTACTATATAAAGAAATGTTGTTGTTGTTGTTTCCTTTACTTGTGAAAATTGAGAAAGTTCATTATGTGAATCAAATATCAACTGTGCATTTTGTGTACTGTACTTTGTAAATAACAACAATCTTATGAATGTGGGCAGCAAAAAAATGGAGTGTTCCCATCAAAATATATTTTAACTATAATGAAATTTGGAATCTGGAATTTCATACAGTCAAGTTTCACTCTCCCTGTGTATGTCACTCGCTAAAATTAAATTAATTGGGAAAACAAGACTCGTCAACTTACAGATCTAGTGCCATAGGTTCAGATCTCATGCCTGTCTGTCTGTGTGAATATTTCTAACGAGTTTGCACACAGTTTGTGTGAGGAGCAGATTTGGATGCGATTGCCAATCCTAATGTGATGTTGGAGACCTTCCGTGACAAGACCCTGAAGGTGTTTCATCTTGCAGGGCACCCTGGATATCATCGAGAGGAGTCGCAGCGCATGGCTCAGTGGCAACTCTGGTCTGTACTGGGAACTGAGAAGGATGGCTGCGAGGGCTCTGAGGGCAGATAAAGAGGCATTTGTTAGAGGAATCTGTGAGCAAGTGACACACCATCTGTGGTCTAGCGACCCACATCCTGCTTACAGAGGAATCGAAGCATTACGTACATCCAAATCTGATCCTTGGAGAGTCGCAGTCAGGTTGGCTGATGGAGCAGTTCTTACAGATGACACTGCAGTTGTGACCCACTGGGCTGGCTACTTTGAGCAGTTGTTCAAAGCCGATCCTCCGGCTAGGACGTTAGATTTCTCTGGGCCCACGGTTCTTGAGGCTGATCCTCCAGTTAGCTTTGAGTCTTCTAATCTCACTGAGATTGCACAGGTGGTGAACCAGCTGAGGGGAGGAAAGGCTGAAGGTATCTGTGGTATCCGGGGTGAACTTCTCCAGGCTGGTGGTTAGGCTGTCCTCCTGGCATTACAAGCAATCTTTGCTTCCATTTGGGAGACTGGCAACATCCTAACTGACTGGAAAACAGGACTTGTCATCCCTATCTGGAAAAGGAAGGGTGATCGCCTGGATTGCGGCAACTCCTGGGGATAATACTGCTCTCAGTGAGGTGAGGAAAGGTCCTTGCTAGGGTCATCCTCAATAGGATACGTGATCACTTGTTCACCTACCAGCGACTGGAACAGTCTGGTTTTACGCCTAAGACGTCTACCATCGACCATGGAGCGCAAACGCGAATATCGGCAGTGTTTCTTTGCAGCCTTTGTCAATTTTCATAAACCGTTTGACTCAGTTGATTGAGCTGCTCTGAGGGTTCGTGGGATCCCCTCGAGGTTGCTGGATAGAATGACCGGCCTGTACACTGGTACTGTGAGTGCTGTGCAGAATGGAGGCAGAACCTCTGTGCTTTTCCCAGTTGATTCTGGGGTTCATCAGGGATGTGTTCTTGCAGCTACTCTGTTCAGTGCTTGCATGGATTAGGTGCTGGATAAGGTCATAGGGTCCAATGGCTGTGGGGCATCTGTTGGTGAAGAAAGATTCATGGATCTCGACTTTGCTGAGGATGCTGTGATCTTCGCAGATTCAATGGAGGCTCTGATCGGGGCACTTGAAAGACTGAGCGAGGAGTCTGAGTGTCTGGGCTTGCAAGTGTCCTGGATAAAAACCATAATCCAGGCTTTCATTTGACCTCTTGGGCACAGCCATCAGCAGTGTGTCTGTTTGCGTAGAGAGTGTCAACCTCATCGAGAGGTTTACTTACCTTGGCAGTGACATTCATGTCTCTGGTGACTCTTCCTATGAAGTCAGTAGACGGATTGGGAGAGGTCACTGGAAAGGGGTGTGTGGCGCTCCCGATATCTATGCAAAAGGATGAAGGTCCAAGTCTTTAGAGTCCTGGCACTTCCTGTTTTGCTATATGGTTGCGAGACATGGATGCTATCCAGTGACCTGAGACAAAGACTGGACTCCTTTGGTACTGTGTCTCTCTGGAATATCCTTAGGTACTGTTGGTTTGACTTTGTGTCGAATGAGCGGTTGCTCATGGAGTCCTGAATGAGACAGATTACCAGCATTGTAAGGGGACGTCAGTTACAGCACTGCTGTAGGATTGTAGGATTCTCATTGTTGGGGACCCAAGTGGCTGAATCAGGCCAAGGGGTCACCCACTTAACACCTGGCTGGAGCAAATAGAGGGTCATTTCCAGAAGGTGGGACTGGAGCACGTGTCTGCCTGGGTGGTTGCCAACCGGGTTCGCGAGTTGTTTCGTTGTGTGGTGTGTGCAGCAACGCACTGTACTCAGTGCATGCTCCCCAACTTGACTTGACTTGTGTGAATATTAGCACATTAGAAAACATTTGATGACAAAAGGTCACTCAGCCCAAAAAAGCTTACCCATCCACCTAATTCCTCCAAAATAACATCAAGTCAAGTTTTGAATGTTTCTAAAGGCTACTGATTACCACACTACTTAGTAACTTAATTCCATGTGACTGTGGTGCTCTGTGTGAAGGAAAACACCCTAATGTTTGTGTGAAATTTTCCCTTAACAAGTTTCCAACTATTTCCCTGTGTTTATGTTAAACTCATTTTAAAGTCACAGTCTCGATCCACGGGATTAACTTACTTCATAATTTTAAACACTTCAATCAAGTCACCTCTTAATCTCTGTTTGCTTAAACTGAAAAGGTTCAACTCCTTTAATATTTCCTCATAACTCATACCCTACAGTTCTCTTCTCTTGACATTTTCTAGGACCGCTGTGTCTTTTTTATAACATGGAGACCAAACTTGTAAGCAGTACTCCAGGTGTTATATACTGTAGCTTAAGCATAGCCTCCTTTGACTTGTACTCCACACAACCTGATTTATAACCTAACATTTATTAGCCTTCTTAATGGCTTTTGAACACATCTTGAGGCTGATAGTGACAAGTCCACCATGACGTCCAAATTTTTCTCATAAGGGACACTTTCACGTTTCATAACTTCAAATCTAACATTTTCACTGTCTACTTGTTTACATTTACTTACTTTAAATTTCACCTGCCACAAATCTGCCTACGTCTGTATGGTTCACCAGCTTTGCCTTACTGCAGTTTTCTTGGTTATTTCTTTACCTGGTCCGTTGTGAAGGTCATATCTGGGTGGCTTGGAGGTTGATGGGATGGTGGATGTAAGCCGCTGTATCTGGTGCATGAGGACAGGGACACTGGCAGATGGTATGTGGAAGTTTGAAGTGTTATGTGGTCTTGCAGAGTAATGTGGACTGGAGAGAGAGGAACAAGGGGAGATGAGCTCCAAAGAAGGCCAAAGAAAAACTGTTTTAGATTGGTAATCTTTCATGTGGTATCAAAAGCCTTCTGAAAATCAAGATATATAATATAAAATACTCCTCTCTTATTATGTGCTTTTGTTGCTTCCTCCTAGACATTCCATCACATTAATAAAACACAACCATCCTTGTTGACTGTTTAGTAAAACGCCTGTTCTGGTCATGTGCTGCTCGATCTTTTCGTTAATTCCTTCCATTAATTTTCCTGTGATGCACGTTAAACTTACTAGCCTATAGTTTCTTAGATCATCCCAATTGCCTTTTTTATATAACATGATAACGTTTGCCAGCCTTCAGTCTTTTGGAATTTCCCCAGTGTGCAGAAATGTGTTTGTTTGTTTACAACAAATGCTAAATGAAAGATTGAATAACTACAATTATGTTGTGGCAGGGTGTAGGAATGACAGGTTGCTGAACCAATGAAAACTTGGGACGCCATCTTGGTCATCTTTTTTAATAACTGAAGTGCACATAAAAATCATGCATCTTTGGTGACAAAGTATCCTGTTTTTGTCTGACAAATAAGGTTTCAATTACAGGAGTTCCGTTTGGCAGAACACTCTTAGTGCAAATGATGCCTCCTTTCCAGGCAGCTGAGCTTCTTATAATGCACAAACCAGAAGGGGTGGGGCTAAGTGCCCTCATTGGGTGGTTTTCAGTGCTACAGGTTGTGAAGGAGAAAAGAATGTTAGCGACAGCGCCCCCTCTCACCCCAGCATGTTATCACATACCTCAATCGAGCCTGTGAGGAGATCCTCCAACATGTAAGCAGGACAATTTATTCACAAAAAAGTAAAAAATAATAATTTGGAAAATATGAACATTATTGAATAATTCTAAAAATGCAAAATGCCTACTTGACTACAAAATGTATTTATGTTTTATAAAATTAAAATTCTTAAATTTTAGTTAATATCTGTTTTTATATAAAAAAGTTAAGCAATGTGATTTAAAAATTACCTTATTTTTTAATGTCATTTTTCTTTTATAAAATTTTTAAAATGTTTGAGTCTAATCATATTGCATGGTCTCTGTTCAGCTTTGTAATTTACATTAAAATATCTTATGTTCAGTTAGTGAAGTTTTGTTCTTCTGGGATGGTGGTATCTCCTGAGTGATATTGTTTCCTTTATTGCAGTTTTAATTAGCACAGTTTGCTTAAGAATTAAATCCAGGTACATATATTTGCTTTTTTCAAATGGGGGTAATGTAAAATATCCAATTCATGCTATCATGTACAGTATGTGCAAATGTTTAACTTGTATGTACAAATATGTTTAACCACTAGAGGGCAATGCAGAGATAAATACATTATTTTTAAAAATTGGTAATATTAAGAACAGACCAAAGTCTGTTGATTAAGGCTGTTTTAGGTTTTGGTAAAATTATTTTATTTCTGCATAACCACTCTCTCTCCTCTCTCACTCTACCCAGAACTCAGTTTAAGACTTTTACATATTACACAGTACACTTCACATTAATATTCAATTTCTCTCTTCTAGGAATCTTTGCATTTAAAGAAAATATGTTGTGAAATTTTCCAAACAATCACCTTGTATAAATCTAAACTGCTTAATGCTCAAGAACGTAAGATTAAATAATGTGTGACCTGTAGGGGACATACCAGCACAACAAACCCCATATGTGACAGCAACACAGACACAAGTCTTAGGTGGAAACAAATGAGTTACTGCATAAGTACCTTTCAATACAGCTTTCTCTGTTGGATAAACCATACAATAAATGCTTTTCTTCTCTCTCTTTTTTCTTTCCTTCCTTCCACTCCTCCTCAGTGAGCTTTGTCCTCTTCCACCTGACTCTGACTTTTACCAGACCTGGTAGTACTTTAGGTGCTACTACATTGCATTCAGGAAGTACTTCTGGCTCAGGCAGACGCCCTTTACCTTTTAGCGGTATATACCCGAAATGCTGGTATAATGGCCTGCCTATCTATCAATTATAACCCGGCTGGCCTAAATAACAGCCTACACATATCTGTTATGTTACACTGCTGTTACAATACTCTACTCACTAAATGTTGCAGTCCACTGCTGTAGAGGCAAATTCCCAAAATTCCACTACACCTCTCTGCCATCATAACATGGCTGGCCGGAATACCGGCCTTTGCCATATTAGACTATGCTGTTATCTAGTACGCAACTTACACAAGTTACGTTGCTGTTTTATCACAAGTAGGTCAGTTTTGCTTTTTCTCATAAGTTCCAAGAAGAAAACAGAAAAGATTTCAGTTATATTTTAGCATGGGATCAACTCAAAACAACAGATGGTTAATGTGCACAGAGAAGTACAAGCAGGCAAAGAGAACATTTGCCTTTCTGCTCCATGGGAAATTTCTTTCCAGGTGAGGTGTCCTCAACTTAGGACATCTGCGTTATGGTGTGACCGGGATTCCACCCCAGTCAAACTCCCCACCTGCCACTGTCCCCGGAACAAGTAGCACCACAACTGAGGGAGTTACACCACTCCCCCCCAGTTGGCCATTCCACAGCTGAGACAGCACTGGGCCAGCCAATCTGATGAAAGGACCCATCTACCCAACAATTCCTGCAATCCTCCATCAGAGATGACTTTACCTTAGGCAGGCAAAACAACTTGGCAGGTGGGCCGTGGCACCAGGTGCCACATTTGAGTACCGAGAAGAGAAACAGAATAGGTGAGGCTTTGTAACAAATTCTAACTATCATGTTATTTATGTTTTAGTGCTAATGACTAACAACAGAGGTGCAGTCTGTACAGTTAATCAGCAGCTCTAGTCAGGGTGTGCTAAACTGAAGTAGTGAGTCTTCAGCCGGGATTTGAAAACTGAGTCCAAAGGGGAATCTCTTATAGTAGCAGGCAGACCATTGCACAGTTTAGGGGCCCTGTAACTAAAAGCTCGACCTCCCAATGTTATTTTATTAATCCTTGGAATCATAAGCAGGCTGGCATCTTGAGATCTTAATGTGCGCTCTGGTTTGTAAGTCATGATAAGTTCAGACAAGTAAGCCGGACCTTGGCAATTTAAGGTTTTATATGTTAAAAGGAGGGCGGCACGGTGGCGCAGTGGTAGCGCTGCTGCCTCGCAGTTAGGAGACCCGGGTTCACTTCCCGGGTCCACCCTGCGTGGAGTTTGCATGTTCTCCCCATGTCTGCGTGGGTTTCCTCCGGGCGCTCCGGTTTCCTCC
This sequence comes from Erpetoichthys calabaricus, assembly GCF_900747795.2. Lineage (NCBI taxonomy): Eukaryota > Metazoa > Chordata > Cladistia > Polypteriformes > Polypteridae > Erpetoichthys > Erpetoichthys calabaricus. The sequence continues at coordinate 174,697,432 of NC_041400.2, read as the reverse complement.
CACAGTCCAAAGACATGCAGGTTAGGTGGATTGGTGATTCTAAATTGGCCCTAGTGTGTGCTTGGTGTGTGGGTGTGTTTGCGTGTGTCTTGCGGTGGGTTGGCACCCTGCCCGGGATTGGTTCCCTGCCTTGTGCCCTGTGTTGGCTGGGATTGGCTCCAGCAGACCCCCGTGACCCTGTGTTCAGATTCAACGGGTTGGAAAATGGATGGATGTTAAAAGGAGGATTTTGAAATCTTCCCTAAACTTAACCGGGAACCAGTGTAAGGATTTAAGAACTGGAGTTATGTGTTCGTATTTTCTTGTTTTTCTAATAATTCATGCAGCAGCATTTTGGATTAACTGGAGGCTGTATAAAGAACAAATTGAACATCCTTATCCTTATATTAGCATTATATAATACAATTTTAATTTTCTAAATCAAAATATTTGGTTTTCAAAATAGTTAAAAACTGTTAGGGAGTCTAGGGTTATAGTGTCAAAATGCTGGGGAGTGCAGGGTTCAAAAGGTAAAATGAGGAAACCTTCTCCTCACAGCTCTCTCTGGTTGGCTCCCAAGAAACCCAGCAGGGCTGCCCATCAGAACTACAATTGCCATGCAACCCTGTGGGTGAGTAAATAGAGGACCCACCAGAGTGCTGCTGCCACCTTTCACACTGAAAGAACACATGGCTCTGTGAGGCGGTCTCCAAGAAAGGACAAGTGAAGTGTTTTGTGGCACTGTGCAGCCAATCCCATATGATTAAACAATTGAAAATATGAAAAAATAAATGCATCGCTGCTGTCCCATTTACAAGGAAATCTGGGAGGAAGAGGTGGGTCCAGGTGGTCGGACCCCGGAAGTGACATCATAAATGGAATGGTGTCAATCTTCCTTTCTGCAGCGGGAGGAGGAGAGAGATTGTTATTAGATAGCACCACCTCATGTCTTGGTGGAGAATTACGCTCCTTCAAGCCCTTAAACTGTTACCCATGCACACGTGTGTGACAATAAATAGCATTGAAAAGTTTGGACACAGCCAGAGATGTTTATGGTTTTGATAGAAATCAATAAATTTTCTATCAAGATACCCTTATATTGATTTAAAGATAAAGCCATGTCATTACTAGTGTTTCTAAATGACTAATACTGTCTGAAATGGCTGATTTTTAATTTATTATTTACATGTGACCACAAAGCCCCATTTTCAGTGGCTTTTCCCAATTGTCCATTCTCATAGTTTGACCTCACTTATTCATCCATCCATCCATCCATTTTCCAACCCGCTGAATCCGAACACAGGGTCACGGGGGTCCGCTGGAGCCAATCCCAGCTAACACAGGGCACAAGGCAGGAACCAATCCTGGGCAGGGTGCCAACCCACCGCAGGACACACACAAACACACCCACACACCAAGCACACACTAGGGCCAATTTAGAATCGCCAATCCACCTAACCTGCATGTCTTTGTACTGTGGGAGGAAACCGGAGCGCCCGGAGGAAACCCACGCAGACACGGGGAGAACATGCAAACTCCACGCAGGGAGGACCAGGGAAGCGAACCCGGGTCCCCAGGTCTCCCAACTGCGAGGCAGCAGCGCTACCCACTGCGCCACCGTGCCGCCCTCACTTATTCATTTTAAATGCTAATTAGTTACTAGATACAGAGAAAAGCAGAGAGTTTGGAGATCAGTAGGACTGTTTTTGTGCTTGCAGTAGTGTATTTTTGAATGGAAATGGTGTGCTGAGCCTCCAAGTTCACTAACATGGTATACCATGTCGATGGCACACTTAAGGTTTGCTTTCTGCTTATCATGTTATTACTTTGTGCTCTCTCAGCATTTATCCCTCCATTTTTAATTTTTTTTTTTGTATTATAAGGAGCTAATAGCTGAATAGGGTTAATGGACTTGGTGGAAAAGTCCATGAAAAGTGTGGTGGAGAGAAAAATCAGCTGGAAGGATTTGTGGGATGATGGAAGAAAGTCAGCTAAGCTTTATCATTAGAGAAACTAGTAATGTTCTCCCAGCAGTGGTCCATCTTCATCAGTGGGTGGGTGAAGATCTAAGGTATGCCCTATGTTCCATGCCAGAATCCCTCAAACACTTCCTAACAGGGTATAAGATCAGGCTTAATCAAGGGCTTTACACTTGGCACAATCAACTCCTAAAGTTCATTCTTTCAGCCCTGGAGACCAAGTGAGTTACAATAAATTCTCTCTGACAGGCACAAGTAAACCTCAGAAAACCATAGCCTTCATCCATGAGAGAAAAAAAATGTCCAGGAATGTCACCTTACTGTCAGAGCTAGGCCAGTTACATGAAGTCCATGACTGGAAGATGAAGGTAGGCATTGAAGGCAGAACAGCTCACTTTTCCAACAGAGATTACTGTTACCTCTCTAAGAGCCAAAGTTAAAAAGTTAATGTTTTAAGTTAAACTCATGCTTTAATGTTTTCTTAATTTGAATAGAATACAAATTTCTCTCATACCTATAGATTATGGTGCAGCCTTTTACCCCCTGTAAGTTAACATGAGACAGAACCTTTTCAGCTATATCTGTGATACAGTAAGTTAATTAAGTCACTGAAGACTGAAAGACCCACTTGCAGTTTTTAAGTTGGATAGGCATACAGTTTTCTGACCGTTTCAAATGGTTCAACTGTATTAGAAAACTTAATGAAACAAACAAGATATATAAGCCTTAAACAAAACTTTTCTTAAAACCAGAAGTTAACTTTGCGATACCAATTTTTCTCTATTTTTGAGTGAACTGTTTTACTTTGAATTTGTACTAAAGCTTTTAAAAACGAAGATATTTTGTCTGTCAAGCTATTGCTGGAATCCCATGAAGCAAACTAAAGCTGCAGAACTTTGGTAATTTTGGATAAACACAGCTATAGCCAGTTTTCATCATTGGGAAGAATCGGTGGGTGAGGTATTTGAGCATAAGAAGTTACATTCTTGAGAATTTGCTGCTGAAGCGCAAAACACTGGGGTTGGAACACTAAAATCTTCCAAGTGGAATTGGGATGCAGAGGCTTTGTGTCAACATCTACCAACAGGCTGTTCAAAAATCTAGGGATCCATGGCCAGGCCTTTAAACAAGCTAGTAAATCTGCTTCAGATATGCTAGAAAGGAGCAGCCAGTGGCTTTGGTTGACCTCAGCTGGGCTCCAAAGTAGTGATATTAAAGATTAGGTAGACATAAAGGAGGGCAACTCTGGGACACCAAAGGTCATCATCAAACCTTCCAAAGACAGAGCGGGCTAATCGACAAAAGGAGAATGCCCACTTAAAAACTCCTTTGTGCCAACCTGTCTTCAATACCATTACATCAAGATCACCTCTTGCAAGTGCTCGCACAGTGGATAATAACACCTTATCCGGTGTTTATTGAAACTGACTGACACTTTTGTTCTGCTTTAGCGTGGCACGCAGGTCTGCACCTTGTTATGACACAAAGCAGTAAATTTCAACAGTGTGAAACACCAGCTTACACAGCCACCTTGAACCGTACTCTATTTGAGTGATTGATTGATCACTGTACATTTTTAAGTATTCTTCAGAAAAATATTAAGCTCATTTACATAATTTCAGCCTATGTTCATTAACAGAGTTTTGCCAATGTAACATATCCAGTATTTAAAATTAGAATCCTGAATTAGGCTGGCCAAATCCTTTTCTCTGATGTTATTTAAATAGCATCCCTGAGAGTCACAAATAATGAAGCTTTCGTCATTTTTTGTACTTTACGGGCATGAAGTGCAGCCTGAGCTTTAAGTATCTTTTCTCTCATTAAGAGACACAAAATCCCCTTTGCACATCACAGCTTAATGATGTTGTAAGATATTTTTTAGCTGTGCCATCCTGTTTTTTATTTCTCACTTATCTTTCCGGTATAAAGTAGGTCATAGTCCAATAAAACCCATTCTTTACTTCTGAATTGTGATTCCCAATATAGCACAACACATTTTGAATTAATTTCATCATCTTAATAAAAATATTGGGGTTATAATGGTATAATAACACATGCTTTACTGGACCATCATGGTGAATTGCAGCTTATGCACTACATTTAATATGACACTGCCAGAATGCAGTCTACAGCGGCAAGTCTCAAGCTACCTAAGTAGGTAATTGTGGAGGATTATAAGAAAACTAGAAGATATTTAATTACAGAGCTGTAGAATTAATCAGCTACTTTAAACACTTCCACTAGTAAATCTCAGCAATTCATATGTCACAACCAATTTAATATTTTTGCACATGAAAGATCAAAAAGGTAGTGGATATTAGTGAGACAGAAAGATCTCTTTAAGGGCAAAGAGCAAAACACACTTCTTTTTTTTTTTACCAAAAACAAGAAAATGATTGCTGATAGAAAAGGGCAAAACAGGTTGAAAGTCATCAAAGGAATTACCAGAAAAATAAGATTGCTCTTGCTAAGTAAACAATTTAGAAAATGTATACATGGTGCAGCATTCGGGAGCATTCAAAGACTATATAGGCACTGTAGCCTTCAATGGATTGAGCTCAGTTGGTAAGTTCTAGAACTTTCTCAATCCATTTCAGGATTGAGGGGGCCAAAGACTGTCTCACCAGTATTGATACATGCCTGGTCAGGAGGATGCCTGGACATTGCATGTGTCATTTCCTGAAGATTACAAAGCTGTTCAGTTTTGACAAATGTTAGGAAATAACAGAAGTAAAAGGCTAACTTTATTACAGCAACTAACCACCATGGATATCAGGTGAATGTGGCACTCTGATGGTAAATTATAAAGTGACCAGATTTTCAAAGTCCTAAACCAGGACACTTGTGCAGCATGCATGCCCACACTTAAAACTTGTCCTTATTTGTTTAATGGCTGCTTTATCTCATTATCATCAACAAACGATCAGGGTATGGGAAAAAAAAAAGCAATTTCAAAAATGAACACATAGGATTCCACAGAGTGCTTGAAGTAGAAGCAAATAAATGACAGTACTGTTTGTATTTATCTGCTTTGTGGTCATCCTGTTGAAATTTAGCAGAACATATTAATGAAGCTTTCTCCATTGGAGTTTTGACCATGCGATTATATGTATATTACATTAAAGGGGTGCCCCATTGGAGTTTCATACTCACTGTTCTAAATATATTTGTGTTGGTGTTTTATTAGATTGGAAACCTGTTAAAATATTTTGATATTCTTATTATTGGGATACTTAGCTTAAAAAAATTACTGTCCCGTCACCCTAGTAAACTCTAATGTCGGTGAAAGAGTAAATCATAATAATCTGCAGATAATGGAGCTGAGCTATGAGTTTGGTTTAATGTAAGGTTAATAATGAGTAAATGTTGATTTGCTCTGTGCACATGCCGCAGGGTGCATCATTCATATCTTGGTAACATTTTGTTTTCCTTGCTTGCATTTTATACTTTCACTACAAAATACCCACGCTTCGCAGCGGAGAAGTAGTGTGTTAAAGAAGTTATGAAAAAGAAAAGGAAACTTTTTAAAAATAGCGTAACATGATTGTCAATGTAATTGTCGTAGGGTTATTTTAGGATTGAGAGTGAATTTGATGATTGTAAAGAGTTTAATTTATGATTGTAAATGTTGTGTATGAGAAATGCACATTTTTAGGATGCAAGGATCTCTTTGTAAATGACGATTGCAGTTCTGCCCTCGGGCTGCAAAATGACCAAGCTGTCTGCCAAGTTTACTCTTGAGCATGCAATGTACAGTTGGCCATGTGTGAAGCAATCTTGTGTCAAGTCAATGCTGACCTTTTTTAGAGTCTGGCCCTGTGACTTATTTATTGTCATAACGAAGCAGACCCTTACTGGAATTTGGAGGCGTTTGAATTGGAATGGGAGGTCAGAGGGTATGAGAGGGATGCAAGGAATAAATACAGACTCCCTTGAGCCAGTTCCAGTGAAAACAGTTGCCTCAAAGAGGTTCTTGTGCAGACATTTGATCTGAAGCCTGGTGCCATTACAAAGTTTTGGTGGTTGTAAGTTTCATGGTAACATAATTGGTGCGCCGACCTTCAAAAGAAGAGTATGCGAAGGCATGTCCGGAGGATTAAGAATGTGAAGAAACTAAATGAAAAGGCAGGAGTCACCAGCAGGAAGACGTGAAGCAAGGCGAACAAATGGCTTGAAGCAGTGAGCACGACAAACAGCTGAGGAAAGTAAGGAGGCAAGTGAGGAGGCACATGAGCGCGGGATGTTGTTAATGTATATAGGCATGGAGCCAACCACATGGTAGGTGCGCAGACAGTGGCCGTGCAGAAAAAGGAAGGGGGACCGGGGGCAGCCCTTGTGCATCTCTGCCGTGAAGTAAATCCTCTGTTAATGGAAATAAGGATTGAAACTGCCAAAAGGAGAGGTCAGTTTCGAAAGTTCCTTACAGCATAATGGTGAGAACCGCCAAAAAGAAGACGTTATTTTCTAAAGTTTGTTAAGGGGCATGGCACGACATTAAACATGCTTAACATTTGTAAGTACAGTCATCCCTCACCTATCGCGGGGGTTACGTTCCAGAACCTCCCCCCCGCGAAAGGTGAAAATCCGCAAAGTAAAAACCATATATTTATATGGTTATTTATATATATTTTAAGCCCTTATAAACTCTCCCACACTCTTATAAACATTTCCCACACAGTTATACAGCATAAACTCTTTGTATTCTCTTAGATATTAGGTAAGAATCGTTGAAATTATATATGTAAACACACTGTTTATATACAGTAAAACCTAAATATTATAGATAAGATATCGAGCGTCTCCGATATCACATATGTTACATGTTATGTTACAGACATTACGATAGACAGGCCATCAGCAATAAATACGTACAATGCAAGAAAATTTGTTTACAGTAAAATGTGACAGTGACACTAAACGTACATACATGTACTAAGCATTTTATGTAGAAACTTAATTATGGTTACTCACCAACAATGACACGACGACTTGTCCGATAACGATGAGTTTAATTTTACTGCACAACAAAGGAGAGCGTTACAGCTCTTCTAAAGGAGCCTCTTCAGGCAACTGTGTAGCACCGCCGTTGTTCTTCTTCCGGCAGTCTTCGATCCAAATCCCTAAAGCAGATTCCAATCCAACCTTATTACATCCACTTACAACTCATTTTGCGCCCTGGTTAAAGGACACTGTGGTCGTAGATCTTATATTCTTTTCCTCCATTTTAAATAAAAAGAATTGTATACTCATTGATGCCTACAGTGGTGTAGCTGTTCCCTTCCTTCAACATATCCAAAACTTTTACCTTTTCGGCAATCGTTAGCATCTTCCGTTGGCGCTTGGGCACGGCCTCTGAAGCAGTAGCAGGAGCAGATCATTTTGGAGCCATAACGAAGGGCTTGACGATGCACAAAGATAAACACAAAAGAGCACAAAAGTTAACTCTTTTCACAGAGAAACACGTTGATGCTGAATGAGCAAGACGAGACTTCCTGGTTAACACAGCGGAATCGAATTCGGCACTCCGTTGCTGAGCCAATCAGCACACAGGAACTTAACTGTGTGCTCTCATTGGATAGCTTCTCAGCCATCCACCAATAGCGTCCTTTGTATGAAATCAACTGGGCAAACCAACTGAGGAAGCATGCACCAGAAGTAAAAAGACCCACTGTTCAAGCAGAAACCAGCGAAGCAGCGGAAAATCTGCGTTATATATTTAGATATGCTTACATATAAAATCCGCGATAGAGTGAAGCCGCGAAAGTTGAAGCGCAATATAGCGAGGAATTACTGTACAGTGTAAAGGATGATCATGGATATTTAACATTTGTAAGTACAGTGTAAAGGATTAGCATGGGAAATTTGGGCTTCCTACATATATTGGAAGTCGCAGGAAATAGTGAGGACGGGTTTCCCCTATCTATATATACAATGTAGGGGGTACACCTGTTTCCCCCCCTTGGGTGTTGCAATAGAACATGAAACATACCTAACTTTTGTAAGTACACTGCAAGGAACGAGCATGCGAAATTTCAGCTTCCCATCTATATGGAAAGTGGGAGAATTACTGATGACTCAGCGAGGGCTTTGCCTTTTATTTGTATATATGGTTAGTAAAATCATTTAACTTAATCTACTATGACTTAAAGCATTGAGAGATTCATGCAGAGGTTTCTGCACAAGTCAAGCCGAGTTGGACTTGCTGATAGATGATTGTAACCCCAGCCAGTAATAGCACATTTTTACCAGAACACACATGTCTGCTAGTGTTTCATTAACTTGTATTGGGGATCTGTTTGCCATCAGCGGCCACTAGGTGAAAAAGTGGAAAATGTACAAAATATACAAGTTTCTGTAACCACTGTCAAGGTAAAATTGAACCAGTAAACCATGGGTGTCAAACTCGCAGCCCGCAGGCCGTGATTACTACATATAGCCGTGTTGCATGCATTTCTTTTACACGAAGGTGAATTATTTCCCCCACAATTTCTACCAGCCAATTATATACCTACTAACATGTACCAGTGCCTCGCCCACGTCCAGTCATCAGTCTTGTTTGAACTGACTTGTTTGGTGTGCTAAACAGGAAATATTTTGCTTTTGGTGAACAAGAAAAATAAGTTTTTTTACGTTATGCTTATTAATTTGTGCAGTTATTTAGTGTCTGGTAAGTTGATGTTCAAGAAAAATATAAATTTTTATTAAAATATTATATTTTATGTTAACGAATAATTAATTTTTATCAGTCCTTTGTATTCAGCATGTTTCTATCGAAACCAAGTGGTAGAATAAATGAAAAATTGTTGACGCACATCGAAATTTCCAAGAAAAGTGGGAATTGGAGTATTTTTGCTGTGAAGTAAAAAATAAAATAATCCAATTAATATGTAATAATGTTATTAGTGTACCAAAGTTATACAACATTAATCATCACTATGAACAATATAAATCAAAATGTGATAATTATGAGGGATTAATGAGACAAGAAAAGTTGAAAGAGCACAAGTCGGGACTGAAAAAACAACAGTTCATGTTTACTAAAGTATCGCAAGAAAGTGAAGTGGCGGTGCATGCAAGCTATGTCTTGTTAGAGTTAATAGCTAAACACTCGAAACCTTTTACTGAAGGTGATTTCATTAAGGAATGTCTAATTAAAGCTGCAGAACTTATTTGTCCTGTAAATATGAAGACTTTTCATACAATCTCTTTGTCTCAAAATACAGTTGCGGAAAGAACTACTGATTTGGCCAACAATTTAATTGTTCAGATCAAAGCAAAATCATCTAGTTTCGAAGCTTTTTCCATTGCCTGTGACGAGAGTATGGACATTGGGGGTGTAGCTCAATTAGCTGTTTTTCTTTGTGCTTGCGACACACATTTCAACATTTTTGAGGAATTATTGGAACTAGTACCAATGCATAACACTAGTACAGGACAAAAAATATTTAATTGTGTTTTTGAACTTCTGCAAAAATACAATCTACCTCTGTCAAAATTAACTTCTGTAGCTACAGATGAAGCTCCTTCTATGACCGGAAATAACAATGGTTTCGTGGCATTACTGCAAAAAAAAAAACAAAGTGAAATTTATGACGAATCCAAGATTAATCATACGAATTGCATTATACATCAAGAAGTATTATGCGCGAAAGTGATAAACATGTTAAATGTGTTGACATTTATCGAAAAAAACATTAATTTCATAAAATCTTGAGGCTTAAATCAGCAACAGTTCTCTGCTTTCTTAAGTGAATTAGACAGCGAATATTCCGGTTTGTCCTACTATAATGAAGTATGTTGGCTATCCTGCTCCAAGATTCTTAAACAATTCTGGGACTTGAAAGAAGAAATATGTCAGTTCTTAATAACTAAAAATCAAGAAACAAGCCTGTTTTTTGACATAGATTTATCCTTCATGGTTGATATAACAAAACACTTATATGATTTAAATTTAAAACTGCAAGGAAAAGATCAGATCATTACGAACATGTGTGACCAAGTTAAGGCATTGAAAAGTAAACTAGTTCTTTGGGAAAAGCAGTTGAAGAATGAAGATTTAACGCACTTTCCGACATGCAACATGAACAAATCAAGTTTAAGTGAAACTGCATTGTATCAAAAATACACAGATTAAATTGCCTTAGAACTGAATTTGAAACAAGGTTTGCAGATTTAAAATTTTTGGAAGACAAGTTTTCTTTGATTTTTTCGAAAAATATTGAATCAGTACCTAATCAAATGCAAATGGAGGTAATTGAGATCCAGTGCGATTCAGATTTGAAGGCAAAATTCAGTGAGGTTGGCATGCCTGGATTTTACAAATCTTTACCTGCCAGATTTGAAAATACCCGAAAATTTGCATATAAAATTATATCCATGTTTGGAAGTACTTATCGGTGTGAGCACTTATTTACAATTATGAAAGGAAATAAGTCTCCTGTCAGATTCCAGAATTACTGACATTCACCTTGGATCAGTTTTGAAAGTAATCACTGCGAACACAATTTCTCCCAAAGTAGGAAAGATAGTAGCAGAGAAGAGATGTGTCAGGGAGAAAACATTAATTTTATTGTTGTTCATGTTCTTTTTTTATACTGTACTTTTCAAAATAAACCTGCATTTTTATAAAAATTGAAGTTTTTGTTTTTTGTGGCCCACATAAACTTAAACCTTGTTTATTTGGCCCATGTTAGACTTTGAGTCTGACATGCTTGCAGTAAAGTAATTTGTATTTAAGGTCAAACAAAGTCTTTCTCCATTTTAAGACAGACACTTTCTCCAATGGTTTTAAATAGAAGATTTTAAAATTTTAAAACTCAAAAACTGTGTATTCTGTTCAAGATATCTGAACAAAAAGGAACTGTCTCAACAAATTTCCCTGAATAATAAGTGTGCCACATTTGAACAAAATTGGCCCACAGGGGGTATGAGAACAGACAGGCAGATATCACTACAACAGTAGGTGCTTTACACATTATATGCAAATGCACCTAAAAAAGTGCCAATACTTTTCTTTGCACACAGCTTAAATTTAAATAAAATAACCTTCATGACATTACAGACATACACAGTCAGTCACATACAACATCAAAACTATCTGATCTGAAGTGGCGGTGCTTAACATTAACATCTAACAACAGTATAACAGAGAAAATCAATATTAAGAACAGCAAGATAAAAACAAAACACTCCATTGTTTTATTGTATCAGAACCATCATATGGAATCTGTGGTGTTGTACTTTTACTGCTGGACAAGTGTGTAGCTGAGATAGCACTCAGGGTTAGTTCCTGTCTTGCATGTCATCCTGTCAGGTAGACTGAGAAAATAGATGTGTAACTTTCATCTTTCTCTTCATTTTATGGATTTTGTATGTTTATTTTTTGTTAAAACCTACTGTACAGGTAATGCTTTAATGTTTTCGGTTGATAAATGTCAGGTGACAGGCTTTAGGGCTTCGATGTTTGATGAATGGTTCAATGTGGTGAAGCAAAATGCCGACATACAGATGTATTCATGGTGCTTTTATATTGAAGCGTCGCATATTCCCGATCATATAATGACACGATACATTGTAAAAGTCTCACATACCGTCTTCTGTGCCGTCTTTTTTTCTAGGGCTTCCATCTGGTCCTGACAGCAGCGGATCGCCAGCTGTAGAGCGCCACATTGAGCACATTAAATGTATGATATTCCAGCTCTCTGCACATTTAGAATCCTTAGATTTATACTTGATATCACTTTCATGATGAAAAGCATACTTTATGTATGTTACATTTTACAGATAACTCGGTAATTTCGTTTAAATAATGAATACTGTTAATAATTACACACATGGGGGTGACACAGTGGCGGAGTGGTAGCGCTGCTGTCTTGCAGGGAGTCATGTCGCTGATATTCCCTGCCTGGAGTTTACATGTTTTCCTGCTGGGTTTCCTCAGTGTGCTCCGGCTCCCTTCCAAAGATATGCAGATTTGGTTACACTAAAATGACGCTAGTATATGTGAGTGCTTGTATTCACCTTGCGATGAGCTGATGCCTCGTCCAGGGATTGTTTCTGCCTCGTGCCCAATGCTAGCTGGAATGGACAAATCCCTGGCTTGATGGATTTAATCATTAAACATCTTTTTCAGAGATATTGTGGTAAGGAATTTAATGGTGTTCCAGGCAATTCACAACACAGTGAAGCTGAACCTCTTCTCACCGTGATAATATCTCGCACTGCCCCCTGGTGGATTCCTCCAGATTTACATAAAGTACGTAGTAGTATAAACTGTACAACGCTTGCGTAGCAGGAGTGTCCACTGCAGCATGCGTCGCGTGAAGTATAAATCTGGCCTTAGCCTGCCCTTAGTGAAGCTGAACAGGAATGGAGTGTATTCAGGGAAAGCTGGAAAGATGAAGTAGGATTCAGAAGGTTTCACATAGTTAGTTTGTGTAGCTTTATATTACATGGGAAAATAACCTTGAACCTGTGATAATGATTCTGTAATATTTTCAGTTTTGAGATAAACTATAAAATGTCATGGTGTCTGCTACAGGATTCACTTGTTATACAATGTGACGTAAACACAGAGAAGGTGATATGGGGTCCAGTTCAGACTGCCTGAATAAAACCCAGATAAAATTGCTGGCAATAATTCAAACATCGTAAATTCGGTCATTAATCGATTCTTCTTCTCTTCTTTTTAGAAAAAAAAACAGCATGTGAACAATGGATTTAAAGAAGCCAAGCTAACACTGTAATGGTGGTAGCGACAGTAACAGCAAGAACCCATCCAAATGTTAAAAATGATAGTGGTACTTGGGCCTGAAAAAAAAAACTTTATTATAAAACTTACACCCATTCCCTTTCAGACCCCTATAAAATACTCTCCTTGAGATGTAATGCACTTGTTCCTGCACTTCTCCCATTCCTAGAAACATTTCCTGTACTCAGATTTTTTTTACCATGTTTAAAGTGTTCTGTTCAGTCTCAATTTTAATACCATGAACAAAAAAAAAAAAAACACAGTGAGTGACATCTGCTGAATACAGCGGTGTGAAGCAACAATCATGTTCTTTTGGTTATAACCTCTTTGACTGGCAATGCCGGTGCATGTGTTCAGGCGCACTGTCATTGTTTAAAATCCTATTCTGGGAGTGTCAGGCATTTTTTTCTGATGATTTTCTGTAGACGCCTCAGTAATTAAATGTGATGCCACAGGTTAACAGTCTGTCCACAGGGAACAGATTCTTTATGAACGTTTCAATCAATGTTAAAAAATGTCATCATTGTCTCCTGAAAATTGGCCATGGTGGCCTGAAGAAAAAAAATTGCCCAAGTCACATGCATGAATGCCAGAAATAAGCACTCAGTCAACTCAGTATGATGCAGCTTGGTGGACTGATAAACCAGAACGAAGTCATACGATACATACCTGTAAGAGCCAAATCTTTTAATTCAATGTTAATAGTAAATTTACCTTAGTTTTGCTTAATTTAAATACAAAGTATGCTTCATTTAAATAATGGAAGTGTCTGTTTACCCCTATAAGATAACAATTTAATGGAACGTTCTTAATGATCTGCTATATTTCATTCTTTAGACAATGGAATGATCAAACATCACAAACTGTTAATGAGAAAGAAGGCATTAAAGGGCATATAGTTTTCTGACCATATTCACAAATGCATGTAAGTCAAACATAGGTACTAGTGTATGTGATAACAGATAGAAACTTTAAGACATGTAATCTAGACACTACATCTGGTATATTTAATAATTACAGCCTACTCCAATGCTATTGACCAATTCCATGAATTTTGGGTCCCCCCTGTATAAATAGCCACCTAAATCCCATGATAGTAACACTATAAATAGAAAGCAGCTTTACAGCCACCTCATCTTACGTATAATACTGATGGCTGGATAAGCAAATCCTTAGGAGGCTAGTGAGCCAAAAATTCAGGCATGAAACAAGCTTGAATCATTATGAGCTACGTGTGCTGACACAGTACTAGGATTCCAGTCAAGGCTGTGAGTAGGAGCAGATATAAGAACATAATAATTTGACAAAAGAGAGGAGACCATACAGTTCATCAAGCTACATAGTTTAGTTTATAGCTAAGCTGTCCCAATATCTCACCAAGATATTTATTAAAGGTTGCCAGAGTTTCTGCTTCATCTACATGTCTTAATAGTTTGTTCCGTATTCCCTTTCAGTAAAGAAGTGCTTCCTGGTTCAGCCCTAAATGCACTTCCCTTTACTTTGTGCTGGTGTCCTCAAGTACAAGAGATAGCTTATCAAAGCCTTTGATAATATGAAGACCTTAATTAGGTCTCCACACAGTCTCCTTTGCTTGAGACTAAACAGGCTTAATACTTGGAGTCCGTCACTGTACAACATGTCCTTGAGTACTGGAATGCACTTGGTTGCTCTCCTCCGCCCAGCTTCAAGTGCTGTTATGTCTAATTGTAGCATGCTGACCAGAAATACACATGGTACTCCAGATGTGGTCTCACTACAGCTTTATATGGTCTGAGCATTAAGCCTCTCCATTTACATTCAACAGTTTTTATGATATAACCCAACATTTTATTTGCCTTTTTAATCACTTATGTGCATTGCTTAGGTGAAGAAGGCAGATGATCAATAAATAACATACAAGGGTAAACTAAACACATTTTCTACCCCGCCCGCTGTGAACGTTACAGCAAAAACATAAGATTTGTATGTAATGCTGTATTTATAAAAAGTACACGGTCAAGTTGCCCACACACCTTTTTTTAAACTTCAGGGGCCTCATGTATAAACGGTGCGTACGCACAAAAATGTTGCATATGCCCATTTCCAAGCTTAAATCGCGATGTATAAAACCTAAACTTGGCGTAAAGCCACGCACATTTTCACGCTAGCTCAATGCTTGGCGTATGCAAGTTCTCCGCTCGGTTTTGCAAACTGGCGACACCCAGCATCAAAGCAGTGCTTTTGTTCCACTGTGGTTTCCCTTTCTTTTTTAGATCCACATCCCTGATGTGGCTTTATTATATACACTGAAATTAAATTATTGTTTATTAGTTTAAGGCATCTGATTGTAATTAACCTGTAACAATATAATGGTCCACGGAATAGCCAAACTATTCCAAATACCATAGATGCTTTAGTGTTGTTCCTCTCAATGCACCACTCAGACTATTTATCCCACTGTACCTGAGTGTGGAATCTGATCGGAAAGAGAATTATCGGGATACAACATCTAGCACACGCTGCCTCAGCCATGCGCACATTCTATTGAACTGCTCTCAAACGGCAAACGCTTCAGAGCCTTTCCTGTAGGGACATTGCGATTCAGAAACAGTTTCATCCCAACAACTATAAACGCACTCAATCAGTCCATTAAGTGCTCCTTGTAGAACTGTTTGTACTTATTAGTACAATTACCTCATTGTAAACTTGCAATACAGTTATAATTTTGCACAACCTGCACCACTTTATAAAGCTCGTATTTACATATGATGACGATATAATTTTAAAGATGAAATGCAGCAAAATATGTTTATTACATTATACAGATAAAATGTTAACATCATTTAAATAATCTATATTGTTAATAATTAAACATGTGAGGACACGGTGTTGCAGCACTAGCAAGGAGCTGGCGTCCATTCAGGTATTGTTCCTGTCTCGTGCTGTATTCTTGCAGGGACTGGCGTGACCCTGGAAGGATAGATGGATAGAATAATTAAACATGTACTACGAAGATATTTCAATATTCCTTAAAAGTTTTGAAGAATCTGCGTTCTACTCTTACAGATGGCTTAACATCTATTACAGAGCTGATTGTGTGGCGATTGGTTACTTGGACAAAGAAAAGGAAGGACAGGAATTGGAGGTTAGTACATCTAAAAGAGACAGTACTGCTGCAATAACTTTTTTAATCAAAGTTTCACGCTCAACGCAGCAAGCATCTTGCGTGAGACAGTCACTGGACAGGGTGGCAGTTCGTCACTATCACTGCGCCACCATGTTCCCATGTTTAATACATGCTTTAATTCCTATCATCATGAAAATGATATCAAGTATACATCTCAGTATTTTAATTATTCAGAGAGCTGTAATATCACGAATGCAATGGATTCTGTGTCCAGTCGGAGGAAGAGAAAGCCCATTTAAGAAGCACGTAGTGATTCACACACATAGAGCACATAAAAGAACACATACAAAGCAAAACATTTAACGTGCTACTATAGTTACGATAGTATTGGAGAAATTAGTAAATTGAACGATTTAAAGATGAAGTTTATGATGTTCTACTTTAATGACAAAATAAACTACTTGATTAAAGTGTAAATTTCAAGATTAAAGTTGACATTTCGAGCTTTTTTCTCTCTGTACCCTAATAAGCTTTCATATGACACTCAGATAGTGGGCTGCGACTCGCCTTTTCACAGCGACTTTGATATCTGACAACTTTTTTTTTATTTCGGGCACTGTGTGACTTTGTGAACTTCAACTTTTGAGTTTCTCCAACACTCTATGTCACTCGATCAATTTGCTTTTGTTCTTTATACCACTGTTTAAACCAACAAATGGTATGTTTTCCCTTGCCTCCACTTGGTATTCGCTGAAATTCTTCTATTCTATTCCCCGTGCTTTTGCCGTTGGCTTTTTACAGAACGCTGAGCTTAAGGGCTATTTATACTGATTTGCATATTCAAAGAGGCATAATTCTGGCAGGAGTTTGGGGAGTGGCAGCAGGCGCGTGCACATGCATTTCTTTTCATGCTGACCGGGTTTATGGAGCGGAAGAATGTGGAAGCTGGCGAACACACAGATTTATGCATCTGGATTTTTTTGTGCATACGCATATTTCCGCTTTTGTCCGTACACCATGTTTAAATGTGAATTCTACGCACGACGTTATGCATGAGGCCCTAGATCATGAGCAATATACAACATATCTGTTGTGACGAACAGTTGGGTCCCATGCCCGGCCGGGACGCCCCTGCTGCTTATGTTCCGAGCGAGCAACCATGGGCAGCCCAATACCTCCCCCAGGATGCTTGGTGGTAGCCTCCCTGGCTGACGGTGATTCCCCAACCTCCCGCAGGGCTCCATGGGAGATGGAGTCCTCCACAGCCTGGTTGGGGCTCAGGGTGGCCGCTAGGGGGGGCTGTCTGGTTTCAGCAGCCTGGCTGGATGAATCTTCAACCCCACCCAGAAATGCAATTAGGACCAGGTGGTCAAGCACCTGGAATGCTTCCGGGTGGGCTATAAAAAGGGCCAGCCACCACCACTCAAGGGCCAGAGTCGGGTGGAGGAGGACTAAGCTAGAGGAGGAGTGATGGTAAAAGGAGAAGAGTGTTTTGTTGGTGTTGGTTAAGTGCTGTATGGACTGTGTATTGCCTGTGGGTCGCGGGGAAGACGTGTGCCCATGGGTGAAGAAAAATAAAATCTTTGTTATTTGGTACGTGCCTCTGTGTCCATCTGTGTCGGGTCAGGAGCCTATATAGTGCCTCTGTTACACTGTTCATTTTCAGGAATGAATTAATGAATGAATAAATTAATTGTAGGTATTTGAAGAGTTTAAATAAACATGTCACTTAACTCTTTGAGGGCTGAATATTTTTTCCAATAAACTTGGTTTTCTGAAAAGCACACAGAGCAATGGTTTCACACACAAATCAACATAAAACATCTGCTGCTATGTGCTGTGGCTGCTGTTGGCGCATGTTTGGCATCGGCTGTGCTGGAACACCTTGATGGTCAGCAGGAATACACAGTGGGCTGGCTGCCTGGCTGTCTTTTCACAACAGGTGGGCGGAGCGGTGGCAGTCGCAGTGTGACACAATATGGTTTGTACGTCTTGTCATCATAAGTGGTGGTCCTCCCAGGTGAACGCTGTAGGCGCATCAGCTACACGAAAGTGTTCAGCACCACGATCAGCTGTGGACCGATCAGATGATGCTGGTACCTCACTTTCATTTTCGATATCCATCTCCAGAGCACCTGCATCAAACTCAGAGTCCGACAAGTCAGAGTAACCTATTCAACGAAATTACGTAAAAGGTCCACTGAGTATTTTGCTTTGGACACTCGCTTTGGTCTCTCGCCAGATGTCAATGCGATTTTAGAGGTTGTTTGCTCTTCACTACTCACGCACGAGTAGAGAAAATCAGCAAAGCTATGTAGCTTTTCTTCTAGGAAAGAGTCAAACTAAAACATAACGGCGAGTTTTGTTGCAGTTTACAGCTGATTACTGTCCTCTACCCCCGAATTTTGACAAAAGTCGACATCAGCCCTGAAAGAGTTAATGTTTTAGTGCACTCTTTAATAATATGTAATCATAAAACACATTTTAAATGAATAGGTAGATATATTGTATAATATTATGTAGTTCTTGCAGAGTATTGGAACTAAAAGTTTTTGGTCATGTCAGGACAGTCCTTAGTAGGAAAATTGTTTATAAATTCAGCACGACTGTTATATTTGCGAGTCACTAGTATGGCAAAGAGTGTTATGTAACTGCAAAATATCTATGTGCAATAACAGCACAAGCAGTATAAAGAAACACAACAGCCTATAACCCTTTGAACAGGGGCAGGACCTGGCAAAGCCAACTGGGACTTCAACTTGCCATACCTGTCTTATTAATTTTTCTTCACTTATTTGTAATCATTGCTGTTTTCTTTTCCTTTGCTTTAGATCATTGTTGCCAACTATGAATATGTTAGCCAAACTGCCAGACAAAGATCTCATTAATCTATATCTACAGCTACAGGATACAGGATATCCAACAAACATTTTTGAGAGTTATTACATATTGTGAGTTGTTTGTAACTTGCTTGTTGAATTTTCTTAATTGTGTAACAAATATGAGGGCAGTTCAGCTGCACTTTCACATTGCCTTTTTCACAAGTTTTTGTATTTATTTAATTTGTTCTCACCTGATGTGCTTTCAACATTTCATGGTGGTATTTATTTATTTATTTGACCCTTAATAATATTATATAATAATGTTATAAATTCCATTACAATTAATATCTTTACAACAAAATTTTCATTACAACAAAGTATTTTTATGTGTCCCAACAGTTTCCCCATATGACACGAATCTATAGAAATCTCGTTACTACAAAATACATTCAGCAGATACTTTCATTACAATGAAGTGCCCAATAGACCTTGAAATGACTGAATCATCCACAGAGCAGTTAGTTCTGTGGTCGCAGCTCAGTTGTGCACAACGATCCCCAAACAGAAACACTGTATTTTTTTTTTTCTTAGAATTTACCTCTTACTGTTTTTTTTTTTTGCTGTTTTTGTTTTCGGTGGTTTTCAGTGATACCTTTTAGCTTATTGCTCGTCAACATTTGAAAAACATCCATTGGAATTTAAGTCATTATCACTCTCCTATAGAAACGGCAGACACGAAAAAACGATAACAGTTCATATTAAAAAAAAAAAAAAAAATTTTTGCA